>NC_134710.1:290543275-290843275 GCF_043290135.1 Rhipicephalus microplus | reverse complement strand
TACGTTTTTCTACACGCTATATAGAGAAGCATTGGGTTGAGGAGTTAGAGCAAAATAACAAGATTGTTACTGGTGGTATATAGGCGAAACAAAACAGAACTCAATCTTTGTAGTCAGCTGCCATTTGAAAGAAATAAAAAAGTGGGAATACGGCAAAGTTATTTCAATATTTCACGTTCTAAAGAGTTCATGCAATCAAGCGAAATTCCCTATTTCTACTGCTACCTCTCGCGGGAACTCACACGACCCAAGAAATTCAGTTGAGACAACTCCCTACCGAACTACATAATCTATGCTAAGTAATGTGTGACACATTGGGCGTTATTTCCAAAGAACGAAACTTTAGAGTAGTGCAGAATATCATCGAAATATTGCTGCTTATACAAATCACATACTCTGTGGAGGAATAAAACAGAATGAATCTTGTGTTTCAGTCTATAGTATGTAGATTTTAGTACGCAAGATCCAGTAGGCATAAAATGACAAAGAAGAAACACGTGACGAAAAATTGTAAGGGTGTGTCTCTGTTTATGTATAGGTAGTGCCAGAGAAGATACTAAAAAAAAAGCACCACCCATGCCCTCCATATAGATGGTTAACGAGCGAAGCTGAAACGTGTGACCACAGCTAGTTGCAGACGTCGATGCCGAAAGCAAAATGCCACTCGAGACAATCCTGCCGATAGCTGGCGTTCACCCAGGCGAATGCCTTCCCGCCATTGTCACCTTGACGCTGCACTGCCTGCAACGCCGATTCCAAGGCTCGCCGTTGTTGCTTGCGCTTTGCCACGCGGGCTTGTTCTTGTGCCCAGACTGCTGCATCGGCCCGGTGAAAATGAATTCTCTCGGGGATCAGCTGTCGGCGCTGTTTTTGGAAGGTTGTCTGTTGTTCGAGTGTTCGTACGATTCGTGACCTCGCCATGTCAATGTTGTATATTGAAATTGATGCGCGCGGGATCGGCGGCCCGGCTGCGAATAGATTAACCATGGCACCGGTAGCCTTGCCAGTGGTGCGTGCGCTTGGGTGCGACGTAGATAACGACGTAACTAACGGCACAGCCAATCGAGACCGTTATCAACGCCATAACGTTAGAGAGCTCGCGTCGCATAAATTCCACCGTCAGGGTCGGCACCGTTGGTTGTGAGCGACAAATTGTCCGTGAGCGAAAAATCAAGAAAGAAGCAAATAAAATGAAGAATAAAATATCGGTCCCAATTAGGATCTCACCCGGGGCGTTCGCATGGCAAGCAGGTGTCCTATCCTAAATCAGCAATGTTACTTGCAGCTGTTTCAAACAAACAAAAAAACACTACATAAATGCCATGTATAGAGGAAGGAGACTCCTTAACGCATTTTGTTCGACAGGTTCATGACAAAAACGAGCCCATTCGCCGATTTGTAAGCGCATTTGGGAGGACATCAAACTGCGTCGAAAAAGGCCAGGATGGTGCAGCCATCGCCGCTAAAAAGACATAAGAAATTTAAAACAGCTCTCAAAATGTGCAACTATGTCCATCTAGCGGAAAGTATATCATGTCTTTCCAGAGGCGTTGATCAAGCAAACAGCAAGCGCTTGATAATGTGCTGCCATCTGTGAGGCAATGTCAGACTCTTTACGGCCTCCGAGATGGCGAACGCGCGGCGTCTATCATGGAGGCCATGCGACTCTTGCTTAGATTAAAAACCTTTATGTACCATTCACGCGTGCGCGTGCGCGCGCGTGTGTGTCTGTGTGCCATCTGTGAGACATTGTGGAAAACATGTCTCGACTACAGCAGAGCGCCATTCTAACAAATGGAAGTGCCCACACATCACAGTCTTGCTCATCAATGAGTGCCTGCCGGACATTCATGTAAAAACATATTAATATGTGTGCACTTAGCGGCTGAAGGGCGCACTAGGGCCCCGATTTAGCTATAGCGCGCAACTCTTAAAGGTGAAGCTTAAGAAACCCGCAGTTTTTTTCTCGGGGTGAATAGATTTTCGTTTAAACTATATATACACAGCTTTCACTGTCAAATAGGAGCTTTTACAGGTTGTGAGAAACGTCCTCAATCTTCATCTGGTAACAACACGGACCGAGCAATATAGGGGTGCGGGCGTTCCACAGATCCCCTGCAAAAGCGCCAGCCGACAAGATACGTGGGGACGGGGCCAAAACATGGCGGGATGTGCGCGCATGGGTTGGATGGACGGCGTGGTGAAGGTTGAACTGTGAATGGCATGCGTGATGGCCATGAGAACTTTTAGCTGCAAACTCAACTCTTGATCATTAATAAATGTTTGTGTGAGTTTTGAGGCAGCGCTGCATTCATTCGTTTGGTGAGGCGTCGAGAACCCCCACAATGTAAAATTGACAAAGCAAGCTTTGCGTGTTTGTGGGGTGTCCAACTAGTTTTTCTTTCTCTCTATCGAATTGCGTAAGGCTTCTTCAAACTATTTCTTTCCTCTACGTCCAGAATCAAACTTTCACCCACATGCTTAGCAGTGCAACACTTCTGTGGCTATACAGGCGAAAACGACTGTTATTCACGAAACGATGAAAGGCAACATTTAAAGGCAACATTGAAATGTGGACGCAAAATAACGTGTTAACTAGACAAAAGACTTGAATGCCATATCAGAAACGGCTGTCCATGAATGAGAGAACATCAATGACTGGAAAACGGTGCACACGAATACGCATTTGACACGTGTGAAAATTCGTGGGCCAGAGTTTCGTACAGTCTAGTTTATTTTTCCTCGCCGGAGCCAGCCTTTCGCGCGCATCTGCAACTCAAACAATCTTCGCTACAAAGCGCACTTTTTTTTTTTTTTGGGGGGGGGGGAGGGAGCGTATTTGAACATACATGCACATTAGCGTTGAGCTCGACAGCTGACCTCGACTTTATTAACCTACTCCATCTTTCTGAACACCGGTAGGCGCAATCTATACTGTGGTGCTTGTACCGACGTCGTCATTGAATGTGTCCGGACATGACTCCAACGTTGATTAAGAGGCAATATATGAAAACACGTGAGCACCTGAACATCACTACAGAGAGAGAACAAGTAAACTTTATTAAAATAAACAGAAATCGTACGGTCCTTCGATTGGCCCTGTGTGTGTTTGTAGTCCTAAGACCAGACATCCGCGGTCGCACGGCGCGCTCTCTTCACCAGGTCGTGACGGTTCATGGAGATAACGCTAGGCATCTAGACTTCCCATTGTTGTGCAGGCGACTATGGTATTAGATGGTTTACGATGATAAAGCAAGCACACCCGATTGGCGTGGAGCAATACACAGTTTTCTGGGAAATTGCGCGAGCCGATTGTTCTGCTCTGCCCCTTCCGCCAATAGAAACGTAATTAGATAACGAAAAAGCAAAAAAGCAAAAAAGCAAAAAAGAAAGGCCCACTTTGGTGAGATACGTCGCAGCAAGGTCATTTTTCACGGGAGAATGAAAGTTCGTATAAAGCCAGTCATACATAATTTAGAGGAATGCCGCGGTAATTTAAAATGTCATAAATTGTGAGCATCCTCGCTTGCGCAGCCTTATCACCAACGCTTATGGATGTAGTTATTGGTCTTATCATTTGTTTTCTGTAGAAAAAATTATAAATGTACTTGCTTCAGCTAGGTATTGCCCGTGACGACATGAGATGACGCAATCTAGTGGAATATGGCACCTCGTCGACGAGGAATGAGGGATTATGAAGAGCGTTCCTCATCGTTTGGCGGCAGCGATAAATAATTAAAAATGACACGGACACTCCCTAAAGGAACTTTCTGTGAGGGCCTTCAGTACGAGGTGAATTTTTCGCTTTTTTAACAATGGTCCCAGAGGTAACCAAAATCACGATACGCTGAAGAGGCGCTCTATAGCTCGGCAAGACACAGCGCACAGCTGCATATCATGTGTATGCATACAAACGTTAACCGCCCAGTAGACTATTTGTGCGAACAAAAGAAAATTGATCGCTGAGAAATCATAGTATGAGAAGTACATGCCCACCTTGAAAGTTGTTGGTTGAGACGAAGTTATGGATGACACAAATGAGTGATTCTGACGCTTTTATTTATCGGTAGCCGAACTTCCTTTCCTTGCGAGTGAAATATTTCTTCCCGGAATTATGAGTGTTAATGTGAGTCCGCCTCTACACAAGGAAAAAAAACAAGTAACTACAAGGAAAGAACCACAACCACCATTTTCGAGATATATGTGTCACAAATGGTAATATTGTTTAAAAATTCTGTGACGCACATCGAAGAGCAACAAAAAGAACGGGAGATGGTAGTGGCTCTTGAAATTCACAGGGTGGGTGACGGACGTGTCAAAACTCCATCCATCGTTTCGTAAAAAAAAAAGAATTTAGCCATCTGTACCTGTAAAAAGCATGTCCGTGAGGGCGGCGAAAATATGCGGCGTTGAAATTAATTTTGAAAATGCTCTGTCGATGACGTGACCACTGCGTCTGCGAAATAAAATGCTATATATTTTGTCTTCTTTATTGGTTAAAAATCAGTTGAAGTAGTAGTTGTCCAGTCTTTTTCTCTGGTGTTTTTGTGTGTCTTCGCTGGTGATATAGAGGCACGTCTTCATGGTTTCTGTGTTGTTCCCACAGCGCCTGTTCAGAGGCCAAGATCTAAGCACAGTGACATGAGTTCGGTTCGTGGTTTACGAAGACAGTATGTTGACTGTGAAGAAATGCAACAACCCATGTGCTTAGGGCTTCGGGTACAAGTTTAACCTAAGTATACTTCAAAATAAACCCGCAGCGCTCAACTACGACACACCTGATAATCATATTGTTGTGTCGGCGCGCTAAACGTCAGAATTTATTCTGTTTTTTCGCCGCTTTTCGATTACAACTTTTTCGCACGTTTTGAACAGCATATTCATGTTGAATGCCCAGTTGCACCACGGCATATTTCTGCTGACCAACTGCTGTTTTACATGATTTTGTTGTTTTTCATATGGTATGCTTCTGATAGGTAGGAGAAAAAGAGACATGTGGCGCACACTTGTGCACGCTGCCAGTAGTTTTTTTTAGTAAGCATTGCGCTTTAGGCAGTTATGCATTGTTCCAAGCTTCCTCACGATTTTATGAAAACTAAGTTCAACTGCAGGTATGGGATCGAAGTAAAATGATTTAAGGGTTTATTAAAGGGATTTTCAGTCCTGCCAATGACTGTGTTCACGTAGACTGCGTGTGGGTCACGCTTAATAGAAGACTGATCTCGATCACCTTAAAAAACTCACAGTTGAATTCACCGCAAGGAAAGACCAATGAATGCAATAGCAACAAATCGTTAAGTGATAAGTGACAATGCTGGCAGCTAACTCCATAAGGATCCAGTCTGGCGCAACTATATACAAAACGCTGGCATATGTAAATATGGCTGCTCTAGAAAGCACAGTGATTTATGGTTCTGCCTGTCGCTTCAATGCAAAGTGAAGAGTGGCAGCACAGCAGGTATACAACAAGGGCATGAGCCGTCCACTGAGCTCAGCAGTGCTAGCTCATATCTTTGTAATACGCACTGTACTGTAACCCTTTACTAATCTCAGTGGAGATAGCCCTTTTTTTTTTCTTTATCTCAGCGTCAGGTAGCCAACCGGACTCGGTGCGGTTAACCTCCCTGCTTCCTTCATTTCTTTCTTCCTTCTCTATCCGAGATAGCCCTCGTTACTGCGCCCTGTTGATTCAAGTTTTCATTAGCTGCCCGAGTGATGCGGCCCATCCGCTGGCGCCCTGTCATGCTTCTTCGCACGACGTAGCTTGCCGAGGCGTTCCACCTCTGTTTAGGCCGTGCTCATGAGCAGCCTTTTCAAGCTTTCAATCGCGCGTAAGACATACGATGCATGTAACGATGTTATCGTTGTCAACCTTTTACGGAACATAATGACGACGGCAAAATTGCGCCTTGAGTGTCCGTGGCATTACCCTTCCAATTATAGCCTCAGTTCGTTACACTTTAAAAGTTACACGTGCAATAACCTCATGAGCGTTCTTTCATCCGGTTTTGTACTTGCCAGGTCATTACGTATCCAGGGAAATAACACATCGGTAGCTTTCTTTCTTTGTTTTTTGTTTCATTTACGAGCAGTGGTGAAGTTGGCCTTCCTATCTAAGTTTGCGTTAGTGAACGAAATTTCTAAAACAATTTTAAATGAAGAAGTGAAAGATGAAGATATCTTTAAAAGCACATTGTTCTTTTTCTTAACTCAGTTTGTTAGAAAAAAGCAAGCTCTCGAAGACGCGCTTTCCTTTCTCAACTTCTCAAAAACAAGGGACCATCCAATATTGAAAGTCCTCAAATCTCGCTCATGTTCTTACTCGAGTCGCCGAACTATCTCAACCTTGCTTAACAGCTGCACGTGGCAAAGCGCAAATAGAACGCCATCAACTTAAAATGCTTTGGTATTCGGAGGATTAAGTTTCGTTCGTCAGCCCCGCCACATCGACGATGGTGAATACGGCGGATCGTTTTAAGCTCACAACTTTCGAACGACCGAGAGTTACCCGGCGCCTGTTTGTTAAGGTGAAACGTCTCACCCGATACCATACCCGCACCAGATACCGATGACAAAGACGACACACGAAAAAATTGTTCGACACTGTGCTTGCTGCGCCACCAAAAAAAGAGACAACTACGCTGTTTTGAACGTAAAATATTCATTATCTGCGGCTAATGTCAAAGACAAAGTGATACTGTGCCAGCACCCGTTCCACTGCTGCCACTCATATTTATTTACTTTCTTATAATCCCTCATCTTCCTTGCTACTCATTTCCGATATAGGAGCAATGTCTCTTTATGAGTGTGCGCTTGTGCAGCTTAATTCGATCAAGTTGAGCCTCGACGCAAGTAAGCTCCAAGAGCAATGACCTCATTATGAAACGATGCACTTGCCATTGCACTGTGGCCGAGAGTAAAAAGGGCGCGTATGCTTAATACACACCGAGAGAAATCCACTAGGTTTTTTTTTACTCTTATCAGGTGCGATTTGGTCTTTTGATGTTTTTTTTTTGCCGGACTTTTGATTATCTCACTCACACTCTGCGATTGATTTTGCCGCTATGCTGCTAGCTCGCCTTAAATTTCACCGATGATGTTTACGAAGACTGTGCAAGAAACTGCAGTTCGGAGAGGGCAACTTAAACAGAAAGCGCATGTCCATGACGAAGCTTCATTTGTGTAGGGTGCTGCCTAAAAATCAAATCCTGTGACTCCGTCATCGTTTCTCGCTCTCTCTTTTTAACGAAACCTTGACCCACTCTTTCATACCCCTTGTGAGTCACATTTTTAAAGAGCAACTCCGGAGCATCGCACAACTACCGCTGCTCGATGGATGTTTTGAAAAACGTAAGCATGTTTCTAAAGTAGGAAGGAACGGAGCCAACACTGGTGCATCTTCAGAAGTAATGAATGTGTGAATAAACACAAGCCCTATATGTGCCTTTCCGAGATCATTTCTCTTTCCTGTACTCAGGATTGCAAAGGCAGCGCCGGCGATGTGTAGATGATGCCGGTGACTGCAATTTCAGCACGTCGTTCCCGCGGCAGGGAGGGAAATGCTTGCCGTACGCGCACTTCTCGCGACATTATTCGCGCCAGTTTCGCAGGCCCTGGCGAAGGAGATGCAGTGTATGGTGGCAGATCTCATCAGGCGGTGCCATCAACGGCACCATTCGCTAGTCGACAGTAGTGGAGGAATACTTACGACAGTTCCGCAAATTACCCGGTAATCAGCATGCATGTGGCCGTATGTACGAACGGGAATTGTTCGCACAAGTAGCGCTCTTCCTGGAAACCTCGGGCCCGACGACGGCTGCTGTATACGTTTACGGATGCCACCTTCCTTAGCGCCACAATCGCGTCATTGAAGCGGCACTCTTGTGCTCACTGGAAGATGCAGTGTTTACTGAAGAGAAGCCGCATCCTACTCAACTAGCTGTGACGAGGAACGAGAATTTCTCTCGCGTGGCTGCAGCGCTGAGAGCAGGGAGTTTCAAGAGATAAGTACCGGAATTGTCAAAAGCGAGGGAAGTAAAATGTTCGCTCGCAGCCTTTATAGTTACCTTTTCTTCAGTGTTACCAATATTGAGATGGCTAGAGGCGTAAATTATAGCCTAAAGGAAATAATTGAAATAACTACCATTTTAATTACAGAAGGCAGATGGTCGGTTCAAGTGAGAAGTTCAAAGCCCTTCCTGCGAGGAGCCTATCAAACTGCCGGAATAGGAGTTTTCGGTAGAGAAGGGGCTGATAATTATTTTTCTAATTCTGATATAATGCATGTATACTAAAAAAAGTGGTAGGACTGGTCAAAAAAAAAAAAGAAGCGACAACTGGCAAAGCGTCGGCCAACATCGTGTTCATTTCGCCGTGGTGGATGATAAGCATGGCTATTAATAAGCAAGGCATAATCACGGCTTCTGCACACTTTCTGAAAGATGATGTATATGTGGGGTTTAACGTCCCAAAACCACCCCATGATTTGGAAAGACAGCGTAGTGGAGGGCTTCGGAAATTTCTACCACCTGGGGTTCCTTAACGTGCACCCAAAACTGAGCTCATGGGCCTACAGAAATTTCGCCTCCATAGGAGATGCAGCTGCCGCAGACGGGATTTGATGCCGCGACCTGTGGGTCAGCAGCCGAATATCTTAGACACTAGACAATCCCGGTCGTCGGGAACATTCTGAAAGAGCTTCGCGATCTTGACCACTGTGTATTATATATATATATATATATATATATATATATATATAGTTAAGAAATGAAGGAGCACACTCACGAAAATTTGATAGTCGTTTACTCTACGTTTCGGCCGTGGCCCGGCCTTCGTCAAGATATATATATATATATATATATATATATATATATATATATATATATATATATATATATATATATATATATATATATATATATATATATATATAGATATATATGTATGTATATATATATATATATATTCAGCCACGCAAAATCAACTCTTTGATAGTCAGCGCTTCGTTTTTCGCATGTTTTCTTGTCCCATCAAAGTGCTGTTTTCAGTAGTTCATTATTTATCAACAAGCCCGCATTAGTACTACATCAGTGTCATCTACAAAACAAATTCTCTATCCGTATTGTCTTCTTTGTGTTCGTTACAATAACTTAATCTGTCAAGGAACTGGGAAGAGATTTTTGAGTGACATACCGATATAAATTAATAATTGTTGTGTTTTACGCCCCAAAACCACGAATTGTTTCAGAGGGACAAAGCAGTGGAGGACTCCGGAAACTTGAATGACGCGGGGTTCTTTGAGGTGTCTCTATATCTCAGTACGCAGGGCTATAGCACTGTCGCCGCCGTCAAAAATACGGCCGCATTACGATCCTGCGATCGTCGTGTCAGCAGTCGAGCACCATAACCATTAGACCACCATGAACATGCGGAGACAAACATATGGGCTTGTTTTTTCTTTCAGTAGTCCTGCAGCAGCACTGCTTCCCAGGGAATATTGATCAATAATCTCATGCCTATCCATCTATTCATCTATCCGTCCGTCCGTCCGTCCGTCCGTCCGTCCATCCATCCACCCACCCATCCATCCATCTATCTATCTATCTATCTATCTATCTATCTATCTATCTATCTATCTATCTATCTATCTATCTATCTATCTATCTATCTATCTATCTATCTATCTATCTATCTATCTATCTATCTATCTATCTATCTATCTATCTATCTATCTATCTATCTATCTATCTATCTATCTATCTATCTATCTATCTATCTATCTATCTATCTATCTATCTATCTATCTATCTATCTATCTATCTATCTATCTATCTATCTATCTATCTATCTATCTATCTATCTATCTATCTATCTATCTATCTCTAAGGCCGCAACAAGCAGTACAAATTTTATGCGCCACTCGCCCTTTTGACTATGTTGTCGTCAACAGGGCGTTATTAGCTACCATTTCTACGCATGTGTGCGTCCCTGGCACTTATAACATCCAAGGAAGGTAAGAAATCTCCATCTCCCCCCCCCTCCTCAAAAAAATAATAGCGCCCATTTATCTCGCTCAACGTGCACTAAGCTAAACCTGGCAATGGAGAAGGCATGAAAGATGGTGGCCACTCGACAGGTGCTTGAAAAGAAGCTGGAAACTACTCTCTCAAGCTAGAGAATGGTGGTCCTGCCATCCGTACTGCAGAACTATTTCCTACGGCCATTTGTTACCACGTGACGGAAGGTTTGGACGGGTTAATTTTGCGGCGCACCAATAAGGGCACCTCCTGTGAAGAACCAATATTTTTTTTTACTTTACACGAAGCTAGACAAACGAGCGCTTCAGGCTAAAAATACAAAAAAACCCTGGGAGACAAAGTCTTCCTACTGACACATAGCGGGGAATTCTTTCTACCTATACGACAGGTGTCGGTGGAGTAAGGGGCCACACAGGCACAGCCTGTTACGACCGCGTTTAAATGGGACTCCTTCACCGAGTAGTCGTGAAGTGAGCAGCATGGAGCAACAACAGCGTCGGTTGAGCTGCCCCCTATAGAGCAAGCGAATGCAGCATTTAGTCCCTCGTTTTACGGGAACCCATAATGCACATACACAGATATAACCGCGCTTCGAAGTTACTGTAATAAACTTTACGTGATTACGTTACTGCGCCTCTTCGAACAGCCCAGACTCTGCTAAAAGTTTGGCCAGTGTTACTGATGTGCCGCCGCTGTCAGTTATATGAAGCATACTTTCATTGTACGCTGAATAAACAGTTTCATATTCGGCAGGCGCACTTCCCTGCCCTGCATGTTCACGAAACTAATGGCGGCTCTTGTCATGGTTTAAATGGAAAAGTCCCAGTTGCACGTGCTACGGCTTGTATAATATCAGGGTTTATGTCAAGAGAGCCGACTCTACATTTCCTGAGTCATAGCGCAACGAAACCGCTCCTGAACACGCTGTTTGCAGTAAGCGCATTGTAGCCATTAGTTGGGCGCGCTGCATGAAAGGAAGGCTAGCTTTACAATTACGAAAAAGGTCTATTGTGGGAAGCTTTGTACTTCTCTGCATACAAACCAGGCTCTTGAAGCTGCGCTGTGTTAAGAGTGTGAACTCTATACATTTTGCTTCTCGCTATGCTATCATTGCCCGTAACGCGCCCCGCTGTTGAATGACAGGGCACCTGTTGTTCGTTTTCTAGACACAGCGGCCGCATTTGCTTGCGGCCTAAATGCACGTAAGGACACCCGGGTACATAAATTTAGTCCACATTATTAAACACCGATAGGTTTAAATTAACCCACTATGGCGTGTTTTGTAAGCATATAGTGGTCTTGGCAGCGATGCGCCTGCGTTACAATTTCGTCACTTCCATATCATGAAATATTGCGGTCCGGCATAACAGTGCCCGCGTTTCCTGCGAGCCGGGCGCAGGTACTTTCGATGTCGCATTTATAAGTCAATGATGACTATCTCAAATTACGTGTACCCGTGGTGATTTCTAAAACAAACTCATATTTCATCAGTAAAACTTCCACCTGGGCGAGTTAGTTGATACTTCAAGGTAAACTTGTCTGCGTTAATAAAGACAAGCACACAGAAATATCACCACCCGCATCTTTCCTCGGGGGGAACTCGAGCGAATACTTCACAGAGTAGTGGAGGTATCGTGTGAATGCTCTGTGGTGTGGTTTGGCAGTGTTTAATTGCTATTTAAACTTCATTTTATTCTTACTTATTGAATGAAGGAGAAGCGTTGCCTTCGTTTGATTTGTGGGGTTTAACGTCCCAAAACCACCATATGATTATGAGAGACGCCGTAGTGGAGGGCTCCGGAAATTTCGACCACCTGGGGTTCTTTAACGTGCACCCAAATCTGAGCACACGGGCCTACAACATTTCCGCCTCCATCGGAAACGCCGCCGCCGCAGCCGGGATACGAACCCGCGACCTGCGGGTCAGCAGCCGAGTACCTTAGCCAATAGACCACCGAGGCGGGGCTAGATTCTGATTGTTGATCACTTCAATGGTATTTTAGCTGGGGCAAACTATTTTCGCCTCAACGTAAAGCTCTTGTGCCAAAACCACAAGCACCCGAATGCCGAATGTTCTTTTTTTTTTCTTAGAAATTTAGATTGTCTAAACAAGAGCACTCTGTATGCATGCATATGCAACGTGTGGTGTGTAGAGAGCGAGGGGCTGAAGCTAACTTTTTATCCCTTCAACCATTTCTTTTTCTACGGCGATGTCTGTTATCAACGTTTTTTTCGTGAGTTTGGAGAACGCGCACACGCAGTGTCATGTCCCAACAGAGGACACACACAGAATTCAAGAACGCAAGAACACTTAGCGTATATAGCCCATACTCCGCTGCACGTTTCGCGCTGTCCTGGCGTTTTTTAAAGATGACTGTCTATCTTGGGGTACTCCGACACAAAACTTTGGTCTGTCTGTCTGTCTGCATGCCTGTCTGTCCACACATTTGTTTGTTTGTCGGCCGTAACGATACCTCAAACAGCACCAAACAACAATCGAAACGGCCAACCCCATCCTCAGTGTCCACCAATATTGGTCAAGTTTCAGCGTTCATGCTTGTACGATTGTTAATTAAAAAGCAATTATTGCGCACATCTGAGGCACCATAACAACACGTTAGTATTTTGTGTGTGTGTCTTTACACTAGAGAAGGCACACGTAAGTAATTCAAAGGACCGTAGCAATAATCACGCTGCGCTGATAGGGCAATGCGATGCTCACAAAGGCAAGTGTTTTCAACGCTTTGCTAAGACGACAGGGTGGTGACACCTGCCGTTGGTTTGCGTTCTACACCTTTTCACCTCCGAGACAGGCACGCACGCCTTCCTTCGTTTTCAAAGATAACTGCCAGATAGCGCTCGTGTCTAACGTGCCTTGATGCGCTCGTTCACCTTCGCTGCACAGATTGAGACTCCCTAACGCAGCACCCCCAGAATAAAATTCAGAGGTTTTCTCACACAGAACATCAAGTAAACATTTTGTTCACTCTCTCCAGATGCAAGGCTATCGTCTTTCGGTGACATTTGCAGTGAAACATGCAGATACGGGGTCAATTGTTTTTATTCCCGCTTATATAGCACCACATATCGGGTTCGTTTATGCTTCAAGCATTGATAACCTAAAGGCTTTGCACAAAGCGCATCTATACGAAGCATGATAAAGTAAAATCACGCACGTGTAACTCATCTGCAGGAGTAGCAAGCATCCATATTATAAAAAGCGCAAGCGACCAGGAACAGGTTCAGAAAAAAAAAGGACAGGCGCTGTCCTATAGTCCTGGTTTCTTTAGAAACTGTCCTCTGTCCTTCGCGCACCTTAACATAATTATTCCGCACCGATTCGCGCAACTTTCCGGCAATAAGAAGTATAGAAAGAGCACTTCTCGGCCCATAAGTTATTCGGAACCACAAAAAGCTTCCACAGATGAAAAACTGGACTGTGCAGCCCTTCAAAACATCTACGGCAATGACGAGTCTCGTCGTTTTCTTTTAGATTTTATTGTTTTTGCAACGAGCTTACTTGAATGCTTTTAGATTTCACTACTGCGCCGGCGTGGCTAAGCTGCATGAGCAACAGCTCCAACTATGCCACCACCAACACCTACGTGTAACCCCCGCCCCACCCTCCTTCTTGTTTTTATTCTGCAGCACCCTCCAATAACAAAAGCCGTCGAAGAAGGGCTTTTGTCGTCATACCTTGCGTTCATGTGGAGGAGGCGGAGGAGGAGGAGGAGGAGGAGAGGGGGAATGAAAGAAATGAGAGGCAGGGAAATCAACCAGACGCACGTACGGTTTGCTACCCTGCACTGGGATGAATGCGTCGTTGGACGCAGGGCATCGGGCAGTATATGGTACCAAGAGACAACGGATGACGCTACTAGAAAAGCGGGTATGTCGAAGTACATAACTGTAAAGAGAACTAAACAAAACAAAACGAAGCCACACTTCGAGTCAGCTTAGTCGGAAGACGTTCATCTTAACTGTTTCGCGCTAAAAAAAAAGGAGAAGCACCGCTTTCAAGTATTCCGACCTTGCGGAAGTTGTGAAGTTATGTTTCAAACCTGGTCGATTATTCGCAATTTAATACACTAGGCTTTTTTTTTGACAGTCAGAAAAAGCTGCTAATCAATAAACGATGCATTTAAATGCTCCAAATTATTCATTTTGTCCATTTACGACTCTTTCGGGTGCTACCAACCTGCACGATCAGTGTGCGAGGCATTTTGCGCTACTACTCCGTCGATGAGCAGTCACCGTTGTCCTAGGGAAGAACCTGAAAAATTACTTCACTGTAGTTCCGCCACATATCCACTTATCCCGTATACCTCAGTTAGGAGGAAACACATGGGAGCAATTCTTGTTTATAGCTACGAACTCCTTTGAAGCCACCTTACGACGGACGGAATAATTGACACACTCAATCTACTAGGGAGCGTTCGTGGACGTGTGTTGCGTGTTTGCCGTGTGTTTGTTTCGTGCGAATTGTGTGTGTTTGTGTGCGTCCATTCGTGCGTAATGATGGGTATATGTACGCATTTGCTAAAATATCAGCATTCCAATGCCACCATTTATTGATAGGTGCTAGCACCGCTCAGCTCGTTTATTATTTGCGGAAATCCTAGATTCGATGCAAGCAAAAGAGCATGATGACGCGTTTTCTGAGCAAAACCAGAACAGGCGACAGCTCTACACTCCCACATCCTGCACCCTGCGACAAAGAAACTGAAAGCCCGCGAAGCACGCGGAAGATAGAAATAGAGGTGAGAAAATAGAGCATTGAGTAGACGGGCTGCAGGCAGAAAGCATTGTCAACTAGTGAACGGGTAAAAAAAGAAAAGAAGAAGACATTCGGTGCTGCCCTGTGGCCATCGTGCTTTCAGAAGGTAGCCAGTGGTCCGGCGCGAGAGACAGGAGGACAACAACAAAAGAACGACGCAGTCGTGGAGAGCTTATAAGGCTCGCTGGCCACTTACCGCTTGGTATTGTCAGCGGCGCTTTCCACGTCTGGCTAAAAGAAAGTGGAAGTAGAACGCTTTCAGGTGAACCACCCGCGACGCTTCCCGTCAGCGAGAGGGTAAAGATGCAAGGCGACCATGCCGCCTACAGATGTAACCGACAGTGAGATACAAGGGAGAGTCTTGGCGTGCAAGTTCACCACGTAAATGTGCTACGTGGGCCTGATGATACTCTAGTAACAGGCGTACAGAAAATCACCGAATGTTTTTGTTTACATGGAAGAAGCACAGTAGGCTGAGAATCAATATTTCGCACAAGGTGTGCGAAATAATTTATTGGTGTGTTTCCTAGACGTCAGCGACAGGCTGCATTCACCGGGCGGCCGTTGTACGGCGCCAGCTGCACTCATCCCGAAAAGCGCCGCAGGCGACGGCAGGGGCATCAGGGGCGGCACCGGCATGTGAAGCAGACGACGCGTTGGGGGTTCTGCTACTTTCGGCGTCGCATTCCCAGAGTAGCAGCGGCGTTTCATTTTAAGCAATACGAAGCTGTTCGCCATTGCGTTTGTTTCCCTAGGCAAAAAGAAGTGGCAACAACAGTGTTTTTTGAACAATGCACGAAGTGTTCGACTGTTGAACAAATAACGTTCAAATAATGGGAACCGTCGTCGGGCTTCTGGGAGACTTCTGCGCAGTTGTTTGTGACTGTGGCAGCGTTTAATGGTCGCCAACTAAAGTAGAAATGATGCCACGTGTCCTGTTCTCGTCTCCAGACCGAGGAGCACCGTCGGAACATCAAACGACTCAGCTTCTTTGCGTGGTGCTGCGGTTTTAGGAGTTTATGTTCTGACGTCGACCAGAAGGGGCAGAACGCCTCCTCTTTTCAGGGACTGCAAATGAGACAGGCTCACCTGGCGAAACATTTATAAATAAATACTTTGCGTTTTAAATGCCAAAATTTTGTTACTCGTTGTTGCCGAGCCTCGACAGCGCAAGTTCACCCATAACTAGCTAACGTATCACACGTACGTTTTAGTTTGTCTGTTCTATGGAGAAGGGTTCAAGCTTGCGTGAAGAATGCCTCGTGCGTGAAATCATGGAGTGCAAATTGCGTTGAGACAAGCTGCGTGCAATGAGACAAGCTGCGATGTAATAGCATCATTTGTATTTCTATTTTTAATGCAAAACAATTCTTAGTGAACCAAAGACACCTTGAGTGCTTCTGTTAACGTGTACGTCTATCTGTCTAGACGTCGAAGTCAATATAGGTGCTCTCGTGGTCGGCTTCCTAAACTGAATGATATTTACCAATGCTAGCAATAGTGGTTTCCAGAGCATGACGAACATGACTGTCTGGTTCATGAGATGAGTAGTGCGAAAATCTTTTCATGTACGTCATAAAACGCTTTTCTACATCCACGTGTGACACATAAGTGGGCCGTATAGATGCGTGGAAGATCCACAGGTTATTTCTTCACAGTTTATATCTACCCCGAAGTGGCAAGAATAGGCATTGGTAACTTAAACGGGACCACATTTAAA
This sequence comes from Rhipicephalus microplus, assembly GCF_043290135.1. Lineage (NCBI taxonomy): Eukaryota > Metazoa > Arthropoda > Arachnida > Ixodida > Ixodidae > Rhipicephalus > Rhipicephalus microplus. Next base: position 290,826,741 of record NC_134710.1, on the reverse strand, counting down.
ATAATATGGCAGGCAACAGCCGTAATTACCCGTGGTATACAAAGGATAGAAATCAGGATACCAGAAGAAATAGAACCTACGCATTCTTAGTGGCGATCGAGAATTCTACAACAGATCCAAGTCAGGCCTTGAAATTTTGAAAAGAGCCTATGAACAAGAAAATGTCGCTGCAACCTACATCAGTTGTGGTTGCAGTGCTGGCTTTCTAATCAGATGGCAAGGTAGTAAAGATTACTCATGCACACCTAATGCTGTGATACGAGTACAGATGTTCGGTCGGTGTTGTGTGCCAATTTGGTTGCAGTAAGTGTGGGCTGCGCGCTTATAACGTTCGGGAAAACAATAAAGATGTGCTCCTATGACTCAGCAAGCTATAAGTAGGCATTGCTTGACCCCGGAGAAACACTCTGACGACTACTACGTGTAATATTCACAGCATCGCATGAAAAATCTGAATTGCTTCGTAGCGTGCACTTCACTTCATTAAAAAAAAAGCACCCCGCCACCGTGGTCTAGTGGCTAAGGTACTCGGCTGCTGACCCACCGGTCGCGGATATGAATCCCGGCTGCAGCGGCTGCATTTTCGATGGAAGCTAAAATACTGTAGGCCTATGTGCTTAAAATTAGGTGCATGTTTATAAACTCCAGGTGGTCGAAATTTACGGAGCCCTCCACTACGGCGTCTCTCATATTCATATAGCGGTTTTGGGACATTGAACCTCACATATCAAATATATGTCATTTCGGTAAACAATGACGTCTACTTGTGACATTAAATCAAACCATATGTTACACTTGAAGCGTCAACGTAGTCGCCATGGCTGGCAGGTTCACTATGTCCCCACAATTACTCCATTTACAAAAACTCGGTGACGTATTTCATTACGCATGACTCAAAGCTAAAAAAAAAAGCAGACTCGCTGACTGCTTAGCACAAAACCGATTTGTAATGCGTGAGACGTTCCGAATCTTTCCTTATAAACTGTTATTGTGTGTTCCCGTCAACATTGTCTTCTAACATCGAAAATAGAGAGCGTACATCTCCCAATCCCTTTTCATCTTTCTATTATCAATGCTTCACCTACCCTCATATTTAACAGACCACTTAATATTCGCTACTCGTACACATCACGTAGATTTCGTCAGCGTACGACAGACGCAACGGGAGTGGCAGTGAAATGAAAAGAAAGTAACATCCAGTCCCGAATCCCAAAAGCAAGCGCCCGCTCCGGCACCTACATGCCATTAGCTGCCCGTGGCCACCGACAGAGGCGCCACATGTCCAAAGCCGCCTTGCGCCCGGTGCCTATACTGTCGTGAGCAGTATTGAGTTAGCGACGTGGAAGATACTAAGGTTTCTGACCAAGCGCCTCATGCAGAAAGAATTTGGTTTTGCACTAGCACTTGTGCCGTATGTAAGGCGTTGTATGGCCGTAGATTTAATTTAAAATTGGTTCAACATGAACCGACAATGGAGAAGCAGAAACGCTACTTATATTGCTAGGCGGCCAACTAATGTAAATGACTGGGTAATCTCCTCAGGTAGTCAAAATTTTCGGAGCTCTCCACTACGGCGTCTCTCATAATTATACGGTGGTCTTGGGACATTGAACCCCACATATCAATGATTGGGTAAGTTGAATTGTTTAGGTGAGCTTCATTGCAAACCTGCAAACGCTAAATTTCGCCGATTAATCGTAAGTAGCGTTTCTTGACTGTTTTCTCTCATGCATATCATAGTCGACGGAACACGTTAAGTTTGCATCACGAGCCCCACCTCCTCATTTTTATGTATTTAGTTTAGGCTTTTTGCTACGTGTTACATTCTCAGATAGCGGTTCAGAGTTTCCTGCACTAGATGATTTACCTAATGTCTCTTCCGTAAAAAAATACGTTGCAGACACTGTGCCTGAAGTGAGCGAGCGCTTGATTATTATTCCGCGGTGGTTAAGTAGGGCTCCCTCCAGAGAACTGAGTCACACAGTCTCGCAATTGAACGTTCACTTATGCTGTATGTAGTCGGTCGTGCGCTTTGGCATTTTACAGACACGGCCGTATCCTCACTTGATTCGCGTGCCGCGAGTGCACTGCCCCTATTACGACGGGGCGTGTGTACATCAGGTGCCAAATTAGCGCTATATGTCCCCGCTGTCCCCCCATGAGGTAAGTGTGCCTGTCAGAAACGAGGCCATTCGGTTCACGCACTAAGTTGCGCGGAATGTGTCACCCTTTAACTCTGCAATTACCTAGAAGACGGCGTTCAACACGCGGATGGTGTACAGCTGTATTGGTAAAACACTTTGCCTAATAAGGAAGCTCGTGGGACCTAGTAGTTTTTCCTTACCCGTTGTTGCATGATTACCACATTTCTCGCGCAAGTTAATTACTTTATCTTATACTGAAGAAGTTTCTTTCTAGCTGTAGATGCGTGTATCTGATTCCACAATTTTGAGGTCTAAAGAATGAGTCATGTTTATAGATTTTGGCATAAGACTTTTTTATTTGTCCACAAGAAAGCTATTTGTCACTTCGAGGTTTGCAATACTATTGGGAATAGGGATCTGTAGTAAAAAGGTGACTTTCTTGGAAGCAATAAAACTAGTATGTGTCGGTGAAAAAAGAAATACAACAAGCTCGAAAAGTCTTAGAATAATAAGAGCAAAAGAATGAGAGCAGTAAAACGTAATTTTCTACCAAGAGAGCCATATTCACCCATCGTGGAAACAATAATAACAATGTTTTTTTTTGTATTTGCTTTTTTTCCTATACGACGTTGGAGGCATGAACAGACACTTTGCGTAAGGCAAATTTTGTGCTTGCGTTGCCTGGAAATAAACAAAAAAGAAATCTCAACAAAATTTTTAAAAATTAACAAACAAAAACCATCTAAAGTTTCGCACCTTCAGATTTTTGTTCATATTTTCTAGAACAGTCTAATGTTACGATTGTACATCTTGTCCAAAAAAGGGGGGATGGAGAAGTTTCAGCTTCTGCATGGCAGGCTTGCTCATAGGAAAAATGAAAAAAAAAAACTTGCTCATATAAGAAAATGAAAAAGATGGAATTCCTGTGCTTTTTCCTCTGCGTAAACGTAGGCCAGCATATATTTCTACACTACCATACAGAAGCGCACCTCCATATTTTTCGTCTTTATATTGAACACGGTTCTCGCCTAGCAGCCTAAGCTTTTCATATTCCTATATTTACGGTCGGCGTCCCGTTGTTCGTCGTCCCGACCAGACGGATTTCCGCTAAGTTCTCGACTTCGAATATATATTTCGAAATTTCCTACATCTCCCCAAGTGAGCAGTTCTGCACATGTAGACATATTTTTAAAGGCCAAAACGAAAAAAAGAAAATCTCGGAAGTTCTCGTCCTCAGTGATTTTCGCAGTTGTTTGGCCGGTGCCAACGCTGCATCGCGTCAATGCGGTCACGTTTTGGTCTCTCGAGAAACGATGCGCCTCACGCCCTGACTACTTTAGCACACTACAGTGATTTCAGTGTCCAAGAAAGCTCAAAGACGTACTGATGCTTTGACAAAACGAACCGCACATAACACTTCGACGGCGGTTGTCTTGTTGCCAAGGCTTCTTACGGCACACCAACCCCTGGCCGTTTGGCTCGCGATACACTTCGTACGTGTTGACGCGGCTCATCACTTCCACCGGCCCGCATGAACACACAGCTCTCTGTTGCTGGCTTGTGGACATGCACAGCGAAGCGCTCGATCAATGACCACTAGATTTCGCAGCATTTAGTAGTTGTGGTTCCGCAGTGCTGGGTAAATTTCAGTGACGTTTTGTTCTTGAGTGATCACGGATGCTCTTGATTGTTCTCCGATAAGGTTAGGTTAACCTGAATGTGAGCCCCATGAAGTTCATACGTACCAAGTTTTTTATATATGGAACAACATCCTAGTCACTTGTGCTCACAGGGCTTGTGTGAAGTACACTCTATGCAGTGTTCATACATCACGTGTGAGACTTCCGTTCTTTTTATCAGATACGCCACCGACCGCAATGGTGACGCCATTGCCGTTGTGGTTGGTAGAAAAATCGCTAGCCATTAAAATGTGAGTTATAGACATAAAAAATTACAGGAAATATGCTATGAATCGAACAGGATTTAAAAGGAGGCCGTTCTGCGATTCAGACGAGTATTGTACCACGGAGCCACGCCAGAGCTTGGAACTCGTTTGCAAAAGGACTCCATACAGGCGTCATGTCAGACAAGAAATCACGTTAACCTTTCTAATATAGTGTGGTAGACAAGGGAAGTAACAACCAGTGATCACACAATGCCAATTGCGTAACGAGTGAGTGTAATAATGATTCCTACCCGCTACAAAGCACCTGTAATATTTCTTCATCGTCAACAACCACACGCTGCATCATCATCATCATCATCATCATCATCATCAGCCTGACTACGTCCACTGCAGGACAAAGGCCTCTCCCGTGTTCCGCCAGTTAACCCGGTCCTGTGCTTGCTGCTTCCAATTTATACCCGCAAACTTCTAAATCTCATCTGCCCACCTAACCTTCTGTCTCCCCCTAACCCGCTTCCCTTCTCTGGGAATCCAGTCAGTTACCCTTAATGACCAGCGGTTATCCTGTCTACGCGCTACATGCCCTGCCCATGTCCATTTCTTCTTCTTGATTTCAGCTATGATATCCTTAACCCCCGTTTGTTCCCTAATCCACTCTGCTCTCTTCTTGTCTCTTAAGGTTACACCTACCATTTTTCTTTCCATTGCTCGCTGCGTCGTCCTCAATTTAAGCTGAACCCTCTTTGTAAGTCTCCAGGTTTCTGCTCCGTAGCTAAGTACCGGCAAGATACAGCTGTTATATACCTTCCTCTTGAGGGATAGTGGCAATCTACCTGTCATAATTTGAGAGTGCTTGCCGAATGTGCTCCACCCCATTCTTATTCTTCTAGTTACTTCAATCTCGTGGTTCGGCTCTGCGGTTATTACCTGCCCTAAGTAGACATAGTCTTTTACAACTTCAAGTGCACTATTACCTATCTCGAAGCGCTGCTCTTTGCCGAGGTTGTTGTACATTACTTTCGTTTTCTGCAGATTAATTTTAAGACCCACTTTTCTGCTCTCCTTGTCTAACTCCGTAATCATGAGTTGCAATTCGTCCCCCGAGTTACTCAGCAATGCAATGTCATCGGCGAAGCGCAGGTTACTAAGGTATTCTCCATTGACTCTTATCCCTAACTGTTCCCATTCTAGGCTTCTGAAAACCTCCTGTAAGCACGCGGTAAACAGCATTGGGGAAATTGTGTCCCCCTGCCTTACACCCTTCTTGATTGGTATTCTGTTGCTTTCTCTATGAAGCACGCTGCATCAATAACTTGCATATAATACCTTTCAGGTGTGTAGCGAATACCTCGCTTATGCACAGAAAGACGAATAATGGCGTAGTGGGTGATGTCCTACTTCGCGAAAATTATGATTCATGGCTTAGTCGATAGCTTGTGGAAAACCAAAACTTCGAACACAGTTGGCCTTTCCCAAACAAGAAGCCACGCTTATATTTCGCATTAGGAGCAATGTAATCGTCAGTGAATTTTTTTAGGGGCAAAGCTTCTTAAGCCGTGAGTCGTGCGTCCTCGATGTACGTATACTCGGCGACAGCTTTTCTTGGCATTGAAGCGAAGGCTACAGTGCCAAATTGCGCGAAGCGCCAGTAGTTGTAGTTCCACAATAACGCTGGTATTTTCATCGTGAAACAAATAACAATTCCTCCTTTGTTTTCTACGTGGAGCTATTCGAGACAGCCAGCAGCTCACACCATTAAGATATTCATAATTCCGTTTATTTATCCATTGTTACTTCGCGTTTTTGAACCCGTGAAAAACTTCCGCCTTTATGCATGCTCTTTAACTGTCAATCGGCGTCTGCGTCTGCATGAAATGCTGATGGTGCGCCTCCATCACTTTTCACAGCGTTACGAGACGTGCGCCAAAACAGAGTATACTTCGCGTAGTGCTACATGTGCAGAAGCTCCACCTCGTTGGCTTTCACTTCAGTTCCAAGAAAAGCTGTCGCAGAGTTTAGTTGTAGTTACTCCCTCTCGTTAACTTTTTGAAATGTCCGCTGGAAGGCGGTACTTGTAAAAGATAAACATCTGATGAAAGAATGCGAGGTGGCGATACTTGGAGTGTTCACTTGATGGACGGTCGGACGGACGGACGGACGGACGGAAGGACGGACGGACGGACGGACGGACGGACGGACGGACGGACGGACAGACAGACAGACGGTCGGACGAATTGACACGGCCAGCGGACGGACGATTCACGGTTTACCGATAAAACCCTCCGAAGCTTCGCCCCGCTAATCATAATTCATTGCGTTGATATGCTGTGATTTTTTTTTATTTTTCTGAGGCCGTGCCTGTTTCTAACCAGCTGTGGTGGTCACAAATTGCTCGAGACAAAACCTTAGAGGCCCGTGTATCTTGAGTTAGCTGCTCATTAAAGAACAAAAGGTGGACGAAACTTCCGAAGCCCTCCATTGCGGGGTGCCTGATGTAGCTTAACCGAGGCATGGCCACTCGATCTCCCTAAGATTGAGGGGCCATTGCGGATGGCTCATAATTATGCTGTAATTATTGGTTTGAAATCAAAGAATAAAGTATACAAAATAATCTCTAGAACAACCCGGTATGAAGAAGACGTGACTCGCTTGAAATAAGAAGAGCTCAGCGAGGACGTGGGATGAATGAGTTGTTCAATGAATGCAGGCGATAGCGTGAGACGACACCATGAAAATGTTATAACATGAATAAATGCTACACTGCCATATATATATATATATATATATATATATATATATATATATATATATATATATATATATATCGATGGTAATGTGGTAGAAGGTAAAAGAAATCATGCCTTAAAGTATCTCATTGTTTCGTTTTAGAATAGGCAAAGTAATTGAGCAAGTAAGTGGCACATACTAAAAAAGCACGTACGCCTTACTGCATACGTTAGAAGTGCCTTCGAATACACAAGCTGAACTTCGATGTAGGTGCTGCAGGATCCGATTTCACAACGTCCCTCATGCTCGAGAGCAGTCAGTTTAGATGCAATCGCCGATTAGCTTAAAGACCTTAACGAAGCTCAGTGAAGCCATCTGCTCACATGTTACAACAGGAAACCAGGTTACCAAATCGCGAAAGCAGCGAATAACATGATGCCGAGAGCTCCCGCAAGCGCAGACAAACTCTCGCGAAGCGTAGTGTCTTGCATAACTGTCGATGAGGATTTTATATGCCCTGCTGCTCTTGACAAGAAAAATGGGGGTTTCTTTGCACAGTGGTTTCGATGAACCAGCCAGCTGCTATGTGGCATAGAATCAACATTTTATCGGTGCAGGATTAGAGCACCAACCTTCCTGAAACACTCGTATGAACTATTGAAAATAGCGTGTTTATCGGACTGATTGATATGTGGGGTTTAACGTCCCAAGACCACTCTATGATTAGGAGAGACGCCGTAGTGGAGGGCTCCGGAAATTTAGACCACCTGGGGTTCTTTAACGTGCACCCAAATCTGAGCACACGGGCCTACAACATTTCCGCCTCCATCGGAAATGCAGCCGCCGCAGCCGGGATTCGAACCCGCGCCCTGCGGGTCGGCAGTCGAGTACCTTAGCCACTAGACCACCGCGGCGGGGCGTGTTTATCGGACTGAGGACGTACTACGGTGCACCTCTGTTTCCTGCTTGGGAGGCAACTGGTTATCGTTCATGAATCTGCAAGTTGCGCACATTTGTAATCTGGGTACCTGCCCAATCACTTGCGATTATTTAGGCGGAAGCCGCATACGTCACTTGCGGAAGTGGCCTTGAGCGAAATGCCGGCGTCGACTCGAAATTATACAAAAAAAAAATCCGTGGCCTCTCAAGCCTGCCTCTAGGCAGACGTACGGCGTGTCCAAATCGACTTTAAAACATTCTCATGGCTAAAACTAAAAAAAAAAGGCGTTCGTTGAACTCGCCCAACTGTCACCCGTGGAGTAAGGCGGAAACGGAGCACAACGGTAAACAGGGCCAAAGAATTGGTTGGTAGGGCTGAAAAGGTTCGCAACACCTCATGAAGCTCTACGAGCGTTAAATGAGACACGACAAGATAAACGGCTCCTCATATGGTGACGTGGCGTTTCAGTCCTTATAGCATCGCCACTAAGGCACTCGTTTCGAGTCGTCTTAGCGGTATTATAAGATACCCTCGAAAGTTTTCACCCCTGTGTGCCTTGCGGTGTTACTTAAGGCGATGAACATTCTTGCTCTTTTAGGCGCAGCATGCTAGTAGGCGAACGTTGTTTATTAAAGAGGGCTACACAAATCACCATAATTTGCTTCGGAGTTCTCCGTTCTTTATGTCTAGCCTTGCGTAATCTCCTGTTTTCTTCTAGCGGGGCACACGTCATTTCCTTGGATTGTCTTCATGACCAGGATGTCATATTTAAAAAAAAGTTGGTCTACCATAGATCTACGACACCCCGTAATACAAGTCTAAAAACTAAGCATTCGACTCTCGTCGAATAAGTATGAATTGGTTATTAGCAGTAAAGCAATGTAGCGAGTGAAAAGAAAGTCCTAAATTCACCGCAAAGGTGAATCAACGAATGCAATTATAACGAGCTTTGTTGTTATAAGAATTAAGGCTCGCACAAAACTAGACAACACGCTGGCACAATAAAACACTGCTGCTGCAGCGAATGAAGTGACCTTCATCCCGTCGATCGCTCCAATGCTGAGCGACAAGAACAAAACACGCACATAGGTATGAGAGCCCTCTGCCTTTTCCTGTCGAGATAAGGCAAGAGAAACCGCTGCGTCCCGTCGATCAATGCACACTGTTCCGGCCGGAGCTAAGTAGCCCTTCCTCCTTCTCCGGAACACTGTCGGCCTTTTGTGGCCGGTGTGTTTTCTATCCGTTTGAGCCAAGCTAGTCGGCAGCTCTCGTAGGCTTTCATTTGCACGTGGATCATACTATGCATGAGGCAATGTTATCATCCTAGGACTTTATACGGAACATCACGTTGACGCGGCGGCGGAAATGCGCCTAGAAGGTCCATATAATTGCGTCGCAATTAAATACCCCTTCACATCATTTAAGACATAAAAGATATATTTTAAAAGTCTAACAGCTGTCCTGTGCAACCTCTTGCGCAACCTGTAGGAAGTGATGTTGCGACAGTCAGTACGCTGTTTTCGTACCCTTTTGTGTGCACATTATGCTGGTGTCATTTCGCCTAATATCTGCTGGCGCTAAAATGCATACGACCTATACAGTTTAACAGTTGCCTCCCATACTGTACCAACTATTGCGTCAGTAGATCGTGCACGAACTTTTTTTTTTTGCTGCTGTGTACAAACTCTTGCGGAATACTGTGTGTCATTATTGTGCAAATCTTTTGTATTAATCATAGTTCGCACTTTATTATGTATGAATAAGCATACCTATACAATGGCCGAGCTCAAGCGTGGAACCTACCATTTTATCAAAGAGCTTGAGGAAACTAGCCACTTTATGCGCACGGATGAGGCCAATAACCCCCGGATGTTAGCCACATAAATATTCTTTGTAAGTGTAGAGTTTTTAGAGTATAAATGCCCTATAGACAGCGGGCTTATATTTGCAGGCAAAAAAAAATGTTTATTGCTCCTCGGAGCTTTTTTTCTACCTGCATTTCTTTTCCGAGTAGATTCAATTATATGCTGTGCGGTAGTATCTGCAACCAACAATTCCGCAAGAGTGATACTCAGCTACTCATATGCGGAGTGCGCTCTTACTAAATTATGGAACGCGTGGGAACATTTTTCAACGACGCACTCAATGTGGAGCCCCACCAGCGGCTACACCATTGACTATAGCAGACTTAAGTTTCTCAAATTGTATTGCAAGTACAGGTAATCAAGCCTCTGAAGATATTTTTGCAACCTTCGACCAGTTTGGTTATTTTGAAGCGGAAGAATTCACATCTCCTTTCACAGAAACAAGTTGCAACAGAAAATTGTGCGCCGTTGATCCAGAGACACATCATGTAGATTAAGGCTTCCAGCTTAAAATCGAAAAAAAGGTGAGAGAGACAGGCTGAATATCTCACCACTCGAGTACTAAAGTGGAAAGAAATGCGCCTATAGGGGGCATCTAAGGCAAACAAAATGGAATGCCCAACACGCCCTCTCACTGTTGGCACAAGTATCGATAAATGAACAACTTTGCGTCAGCCATTGAAACTTCGATGATATGGAAAGCCTGCATATGAAGTGTCGCACCTTGGATGCAAAAGAGAACTTTGCAGAATATATATATATATATATATATATATATATATATATATATATATATATTTCAAACTTTATCGTCCCCTCAACGACAAAAAATACAACGGCATTGAAAAGCAATCTCTAGAGCAAACATAGCTCGAGTTCTTAAATAGGGTGAGGATCAAGCATAGTGAGAAACAGAAAGAGAGAGAGAAAAAGAATCACTCAATATTTATTGCAGCGCTGGTAAATAGCTCTTAAGAAGTGAGAACTCGTGATGCAAGATATTCAGAGTATCGGGGCACTAATGGAATAGGCCATGCCCGTATTTGGCGAAGGCGATATTCTCGAATTGCGCTGGTGTATATTTATGAGCAGGAAATTCGAACAGCGATGTCAAAATGAAAGCGAGTATCTGGAATATCTTAAACGAAGCACGTGCACTAATATCACCAGTAAATAATATACAGAGCCAATTTCTCTATCTCTTTAGCTGGAGCAGGCGTTAGTTTCTGGTGATACATATCTGAAAGGCTTCAAGAAAACACAATCGAAAAGCGCCTCAGCATGTCTGCGTATGTATGTATGTATGTATGTATGTATGTATGTATGTATGTATGTATGTATGTATGTATGTATGTATGTATGTATGTATGTATGTATGTATGTATGTATGTATGTATGTATGTATGTATGTATGTATGTATGTATGTATGTATGTATGTATGTATGTATGTGTATTCAGAATGAGAAAGCGTAATTTTTAAGAAAAAAAGGGGAGAGGGAAGAAACAGAAAATGTTGCACCGACGAAGCAGTTTATCATTCGCTCATTCATAGTCGGAGTAATAATGTGCTTTGATTCAATTAGCGTTTGGAACCATGTGACTGGACCTTACAACGCCACGCTTTATGACCACTCATTCCCATAAATCAATCAATCAATCAATCAATCAATCAATCAATGAATCGATCGATCAATCAATCGATCGATCAATCAATCAGGATTTACTTTAATCTTCAAAGACACTGAGTGGAGCTTGGTGTGCACTGTCAAAAAAAAGCCGTACACCAGGCTTGTCAGGATCCCTACTCATGCGGTTGGCCAAAAAGGCATACAAAGTACAGAATGGGAAAATGGGCTCGCCGCAGTTTTCTACATTGAAACAATATAAATGAGCTAGTAAATGAAAAAAAAGGCAACGACATAGGTCTGTAAACAGCAAAATAAATTATTAAATAAAATTCACAAAATAAAAAAAGTAAAAAAAAAGTTCGTCATTCATGCCTATATTATTATGCAGTAATGCCCGAATCTCTGATGAAACTTTCCAGGACGTGCAAGCTTTCGCCTTCAAACCAGCGAAACGGACCTGCAGCTGCATGGGTGTGGCAAAAAGTAGCTGGTGTCACGAAAAAGGTCAAATGCGATTTGATTCATCCTTTATGCGAGTTCTCGTGAGGAGTGATACTGATGACAGTGGGTGTAACTTGTATTTGTGTTTACGTGGAAACCAACTGCATCGATCAAAATATGCTGAGATCCATTGGAAGGCCAAGATCCATTGGAACATTATGATGAAATACGACCGTCGTGGCAAAAAGCACGTGCTTTCCAGAATATTTAACACTTTCACACTGTGACTCATGCGGCTCTTACAGGTGATGTTCCAATGTTCTGTGAGGCCACGCACTTTGTAATAAGATATCATAAGCTTACCAGACTGCTGAAGTGGGGTTCTGTTGTATGTAACCGGGAGTCAACTTCGATGAGCAGATCCTTTTTAGTCTATTTTCCCTTCACTTATAGCCAGCCCCACTGCCGCTAACTAGACAGATGTTAGGTAATACTGGAGTTATGTTAACACTATAATGAGTCGACCGGCCTGAAGAGGAACGAAGAAAATAAAAGAATTAAAAAATTGTAATCCTTTTTATTGATTACATCTCTTAATCAATGGTGTTCAGGATATAAAGCGCAGCTTGCACTATGTCGCCTAAGGGTGGGTCACACCAGAAGTGGTGTGCACCTAGTTGGCCTGGGCTTAGACAGACTTTTACTCTCTCACCTTCCTCTTTCTCACCTCTTCTTATACTATATACAATGTATGGCTATGCTTACTCTATCTTTTTGTGTTCATGTCTCCCTACTCTTTTTGTCTGTGTTAATTTCTTCTTTTTCTTCCCTTTCTCTGCTTTTCTTTCTCTATCTCACCCTTTATCTTTACACTCACCCCTTTCTATCTAGTTCTCTTTCTTCACCTCGTTTCTTTTCTCTTGCTGCGTTTGGTCTTCTCTCCTCTTTTTCTTACCACTGATTCCCACATCACGCATCCACACCCTCCGTTCCCTTTAATGCTCTCCGCACACCGAAGTCAGACAACACGTGTCAAATATTTCCCTTTGATTTCAAAGTTTTAGTCTCTGAGCAAGCAAGTCCCACCGCAATGGTTATATTCCGACGAGTCAGTGCAGTTCCACTGAAGTTTGCACAATATGGCTGCGCAATATGGTTTGCGCAATATAAGCTGCGTGAGCCCTAAATCGCAGAAATCACTGTCGGCTTCACTGCGCAACAATTCACTTGTCCTTCTGCCCGTGACGTCACACTTCCATGGCACGTCACTGGGAAGCCACCCCCTCAATATCGAACCCGAAAGTGTTTTCTTTTTTAAGGTAGGTACCAGCATTAAACATGTATTCCATGCATTACCAGGCATCAGAGTACATTTTTTTGTGTTCTCAACACCAATGTTTCTTATTTAGATGAACAATTCGAAAATATTAAAAGTTCTTGTCAGCATTCTTTGAAATGTTGCAATTTTCATGCACACTAAGGCATAAGCGAAGCAGCCTTAAAACTGGGCTTGTGTAAGGGACCTAAAACTGTATCTATTAACACCTTTAGCGGTAGTTCGAGTATGGTGCAAATAGTTTGATTGACTGGTACTGCTGGAATGCTGTACCAGGAATGCTGTCACATTGCAGTTGCTTAGAAGATCATATTTTGGTCTGTACTGACGCTGGTTGTATCAGCGGAATTGTGAGGGATCCATCAGATTTGAAGCGATTGTGAGCATTCGCTCGGGACATGAAACACCTACTATAAGACGCCTACTCACCATTACTCAACAGCGTACGACCTACTTATTGACTGGCAAAGAAGCGCGTTTACGAAGCTTGAGATCTCTCTTGTAGGCCGACGTACTATGATAGCAATATTCTAACACAGGCTGACGTGAAATGGGCGAAACAGCTACATATGGATAATATTTATATCAATGATGGGCATTTTTTAGCACTTGATATGACCAGGAAAAGGGCTACCTTTGAAACTTCTTCTAACCACACCCGAGTTTAGAAAGTTGCCATTATAGCTACGAAATTTACGCTTCCCGAAAAATACCCACAAAGCTTGGTGTTGGGAATCTAGCGAACTAGCTTGCCCACCAAACCCTATTACACAAACTTTAGCTGCAAAATTTGAAAAAAAAAAAGAAGTGGTTTCCTTTTATTTTTATTCAGAGATGGCTCTTTCTTCGATCGAGTGCTCTAACTCAATCGCGTTTAAATGTGAACTTGCTCTGTATCAAGGTTCCTAGATTTTTTTTTTCAAAAGACTTCACGTAGCGCTGATGTGTAGAGCAACCGACGTGTCAACTTGTAGCCGCCTTAAGTACCGACGGTGCTAAGGGGCGGCGGTGGCTGCTTTCGGTCTTTCATGATTTATGCTAAAAAGCACTGGTCCTCTCCTCACATTTTTCTGGCTTAGCTTGCTATCACGAACTCTGCATTTATTCTCTTCTTCTTCGCATACCAGTAGCCAGTCATAGCTTCACAAGACCATCCACCTAGCCCAGGCCGCTTTGGTCTGGTACCTCTTATATACGTGGGGGACATGACGGGATCGTTGTCTCGTCCACCCTCGCAGACCTCTGACACACGCATGCGTAGGTTGGTCGGCAAGCGCATGCCCACGAGTTTCCCCAAGTTACACTTTCAGGTTTCGGACGACCTACTAATTCCTCCCTCGATATTACGTCACTGCCCTACTTAACAAAGCATTTCAAGCACGGCCACTACTTTATTTAATCGAGTTTTAACTGTATATTTCTACATTACTATTTATATGCCATATAGTCGTGCAGACATGTCCAGATGAATATTAAGCTCCATAGCTATGCTTCCTCGGCCCCCACTTGAGCCATGAAGTTGGGTGACGAAACCCTCGAACCAATGCTTAAGTTGATTACGGCTTATTATGTAAAGAGTGGGTCGTTTAGAGCTTTAACCTGATTATAAAGGACTCAGTCATAATTCTGCATTGTCATCAGACACCGGAAAAGTAGTCAGGGGGTGGCACACTGAATTTAGCACACCTCCCCCAGAAATCAAAAAAGGTGCCCCCCCCCCCCCATCTAAAAAAACTTCGGCCTGCGCCCCTGTCAGCCACAGCATAACAAAGTGCAGGCAGCGCTCTCTGCTGTGCCAGGTACCTAGATTCTTCACAGAATAACAAATAGTGGCCTTATGGGTGCTTCCGTGTTTCACAAAAATTAGGATGATTTATTGAGTAATGGGTACGTTGAAAGTGTACTTGTATTAATTCCACTAACCAAGTTAACAACGGACTCTATGAAGGCCGCGGCTTTCCAGCTTTCGTTGTGACTACATACTTCGTGTTCCGCAGAGGCATGACATGTTTTTTTCTTTTTCTCTTCTCACTTTGCGGGATAGGTCTTACATGATAACGGCGGTGACTATTTTACCAAAATCATGTCATTTCATAAAAGCTTTCCCTGTAAAAAAAAAAAAGAACCATGTCATCACCACGCACAAGTCCCTTCATAGAGACCGTTCATCTCGCCTCTGTGCACACGTGCGAAGGATTTTCAATTAAACGACACTATTCAAGCACGTACTGGAGACACGCTTCGCTGCGCAATAGCAAGACAGCCCTTTAAGCTCAATCGCAGACTCTTGATAGCAGCTGTTTGAAGTGCACTTCTAAATGCTGCGAATTCCATTCAAGAATCTGCTCATCCGAAGAGCCAGAGCCAGTAACTTTTAATTACAGGAGTTACCTCATGGCGAGCCAAGCGTTTGTTCCTTCTATACCCATGTGTTCAACGTACCGTGCACAGCATCGCCGTGTCGTCTGTGTTAACTGTTTAAGCGTGGCGGCATAGCAATATACTGCAGCTGTTTTCGTAAATTTCTTGGATCATGGACAGTACCATAAAGTGACAACACAACCCGATGGCACGTATTCGAGCGAGCCATGTAATTTCGAAAGCAGAACTGGCAACAAAAAATGCCTCAGCTATACTGTACCTTTTAAACGATCAATAACGAAGCCAAAACACGGAATTTTCTTTTTTCATATATAAACTTGCGAACAGCTTTTGGCATGAGTAAGTAAGGTTTAATTGAATGCAACATTGCAGGAAATGGTGCAACATGCCATGTCAAATAATTAAGAAACAGCAAACGCAAGTGAACTGTTCTGAGACAAGGGAAAGGAAGGGATATTCATTATGGCATAATCTGGTTAACTACATTGCCTAAGCAAAAGCCAAGCATGTTTAGGAAACTGGGAGACAGAGAGAATGCCTAGGGTTGATGTCCAATGGGCATGTCGACGTATTGAACCCTCAGAGCTAGAGAAGGCGTCACTCAGAGTGTTCGTATTTTAACGTGACAGCCTGCGTCACCGACATTCAGGGCCGGCGTCGGCGTCGTTGTTTATGAGCGAAAACTCATCGTTGTTCATGAACGAGAAGTAGTGATCAATGGAAAGAATAGAGCTCAAGCGTTCGAGCCAAAAAATCAATACCAGGCATCACAACGACACGCATGTCACGTGATGTAACATCATGGTGGCGTCCCGAATTCTGGCACTTTGTGACGTCGTGATGGCGTTTAGGGCAACGTCAACACCTGGTGATATTCTTCGCAGAACTCGTGTTGAATCCGCAGGCTCCTTCTCATAGTGGAGGCCTGGCTGGGTAAGCGCTTGTTTAAACAGTTAAATGTTGACATATATGAAATGATGCGTTACTGCATACACTGAGAGTAGAAATAGAAAAGTGAGCGTGTGAACATTTTATGACAGTGTGAACTGTTGCAAGCCAACTGTGCATTGACATGTTATTTCAACTGATTGTAGTGTGCTATTATAGCAATTTTGGATGATTGTTCATTCTGGGTGTCATTCAGTATCATTCTTTTTTTTTCGCTGCAGAACTTATTGATGTGGAGTAGCCGAGGCAATATAAACCATAACCACTCCACAGCAAAATACTTATAACAGAACAGAACAGACTACAATGGTCACACTCGGCATTTGATGTTGCGGTACCTAAGGCTTTCGCTTTAAAAGCGAACAGCTGTGCGAGTTGTCTTACGGGTATTTTTATAGCGCGGTGGGCACTTCGTAATTCCCAGTGCAGAAGTAGCTCTGGGAGAGTTCACAACAGTCACGGCAATGCATACTGATGTACTTTTTCTCGCAAAACAGCGGAAATTTCCAGCAAGAAGCGAATGAAAAAGCAGTGCAAATGAGGGCTGATTGCTCTATCGCATTCCACTTTCGAAGGCGAAGATCCAGTGATCTCTAGTTCTCTGCAATGATAATAAGGTTTATAACATTGTAAGAGTGCATGTCGTCCTGCTTTGGTTTTTCATGCTCGTGCAAAGCTTAAGACTTGCATAAAATTGATGCAACTGACGTAACACTGAATATTTCTTGTCACTAAAAGGGGCCCTGCAACACTTTTTGAACATAGTTAGAAAACGCTGCCGATTGGAAGTAGAGGCTCCTGACAACGCACGAGCCAAATAATATAGCGCAGCACGCGGCCATGTCAAAGTCAAATGATCAAAGTCAGCTAAAAATTGTTTTCTCTTCTCTCGACAAATCAAGGAAGACGCTCAAAAATCACTCGTAAAAAACCCATCCATCAGCCATTGTCTGATTTGAACATGGCGCGCTCGGTCATTGCAGAGATCGCCGCGGGAGGCTGCAACTTGTCCCCGCGTGTACACGTGATCACACTGAAAAAGGCGCACATGTACATTTGAAGAAAAAAAGAAAAATGAGCTCAAGGTCACGATGCACGCGTCACTTTTTTCTTGGCCTCTGTCATTCCTTCCTGCTTAGCTTCCAGCGCTTTAGTCGAGACGAGAGACGAGAGAATGAAATTTCAGCATGCGACAAGTGTTCGTAACTCTACTCGCACTGGACGGATTCTCAATTTTTTTTGCGGCGTTGAATTCGTGAGGTAATAAGTTCTTCCAGTGACTTCATTCCATGGTTATTTGAAAAAGTGTTTCAGTGCCCCTTTAAATAGGTCTATTTTTTATTGTGCTTGCAACTGCAGCAGCAACTTTCAAAAAAAAGTTTATTGCTTTATTGACTCAAATTCAAGGCTTCTGGTTTTGGCACCTATTGCTACTTGCTATTGCGATAGTTTCCTTCGGAGCTATGTTGGTTTACTTCACAAGAATGATGTTCCTGGTCCAGATATGACAGAAATTTTACTAGTTAAGCATTACATGTTCTCGCCCACGCGACATGATTACGGATTCTTTTGGCTGACAACCTATAAAAGCGCGTGAAGAAATTACACCCTTTGAAAAACTTTTGTGAGCAATAGTTTGTAAATATTATTTATTTATTTATTTTATTTCAAATAACCTCAGGGTACAAACGTACATTGAAGAAGGGGGGGGGCAAAAGTTAGTACATAATAACTGCTTGATTTCAGGTACAAAATATAGATAGATATTATCACGGTGGCACTTAACAAATATGAGTCTCAAAACACAAGCAAAAGTGGGCGTAATTATCATTGCAGTAGTCAAAAGACTTAATTGTCGAGGTTGTGTAAGAATAAGAGCTTGTTGAGTGTACATACACTCAACTCAGAGAAATGCTTGAGTTGACTGATACTTTGGTTGTAATTTTTCATTATGTATATATATTGCCCTTTATGTGTTTAGTGTTTTCTTTGAAAGATGTTTTCTTTGAAAGATGTTTTCTTTGAAAGATGTTTCAATACCCTTGTTCTCTTTATTTAGCCATATAAGAGAACTACTATTGATACTTGCAACTACAAGTATCATCCTTCAGCTCTGTACGCCACTAAGCACCAAATATATGTGTTTACTACAAGTTATGTACTTTCCCTTTTTTCTATGTTCAATCGAATTCAAGTGACTGTTGTTAGCAGAAAAACATTACTTCTTGTATGATGATATCAAATTTGAATTGTTTACTTCTTTTTATTTTTAATTAGAACTATTACAATTTCAGTTATGTATACTTTCAATGGGACCCGCACTAGCCTTTGGTTATGGAACCATACAGTTTGTACTTTATTTTGTATAAGATATGAGTGCAATGAAGATCATTCATTCATTCATTCATTCAAAAAAAAAAGCTAACTCGAAAAAAATAGAACCGCGATGGTGGTAAAAAACATAATGCGCACTAGTAACAGTTTTTAAAGCATAATTTTCAGAAGCATAGCAAGAAACATATATAACGATCAAAGATGCAAAACAAACACTGATGTTAATTTGAGATGAAAGTCTGAAGAGCGATTTACAAGTTTTTCGTGTTAGTTATGCTTGTGAGTGTTGCAGGTAGGTTGTTACAATCCCTTGTTATTTGTTGGAAAAAATGAATATGA
The DNA here is from genome assembly GCF_043290135.1 of Rhipicephalus microplus. Classification (NCBI taxonomy): domain Eukaryota; kingdom Metazoa; phylum Arthropoda; class Arachnida; order Ixodida; family Ixodidae; genus Rhipicephalus; species Rhipicephalus microplus. The sequence continues at coordinate 290,807,750 of NC_134710.1, read as the reverse complement.
AAAACCAATGGTGTTACTGCGTGGAATGTTTACTTTTTGCCGATGGTTTATGCGCGAAGAAATGTATGGTGGTGGTTGAATGAGTATATAATGTAAATATGGGTTGTGGTAGTAGATTTTATGAAAAAGACAGAGTCGAGACAGTTTTCTGCGGTGTGATAGCGGTGGAAGGTGTAGGATGTCTTTCATGTTTGTAACACTGGCGTTTCTTTGGTAGTTGTGTAGAATGAAACGAAGGAGAGCGATTTTTTTTCTAGTAGCTTTGTATGGTTCTGATATCCGGTGTTCAATAATGACGACGTATATTCAAGCTTTGGACAAATGAAAGTTGTGTACAGTAGTAGTTTTAGGGATGATGGAGCTTGAGAAAACTTGCGGCGAAAGTATCCCAATGCGCCAGTGGCCTTGGTAGCTATATGTGATGAATATGAGTTTTCAATGATAAGCTGTTAGTAATATGAACGCCCAAGTATTTGTATGATGTTACGCATTTAGGTGAAATGTTATTAGGTGCGTAAATAGGTGTGGTCATTGAAGTACGGGATATCTTCATACTTTTACATTTTTTAACGTTTAATTCTATCCAGCATAATTGACACCACTTAGTCATGGTATTAAGATCATTCTGGATTCCTAAAATGCCTGTGTCATGAGTTATTGTTCTATACACGACGCAGTCATCTGCAAACAGACATGTTTTCAAGGATACATTATTAGGCAAGTAATTATTATAAGTTAGAAACAACAATGGCCCAAGCACAGACCCTTGCGGAACGCTGGAATCAACAGAAACAAATGAGGAGTTAGCGTCGTTAGAGGTGACGAATTGAACACGTGATGTCAGAAAGGCACGAATACCATTACTTATGGCTGAGTCGATGTTTAGGACACTTAGTTTATGGAGAAGCAGTGCATGGTTCACTTTGTCGAATGCTTGAGAAAAATCAAGAAATATACAATTTTTTTTTTAAAACCGCGACCAAGGTTTGCATGGAGGAAGCTAGTGAAGGTAATCAGTTGGGTGTCGCAGGAAAAATATTTGGAAAATTCGTGCTGCATAGCTAAAAAAACGTTGCTGTTTTCGAAAAAATAATAAGATGTGTGTAAGTTATGTGTTGCTTTACTTTGCAAGCCACTGATGTAAGATAAATAGGTCTCTAATTACGTGGGACTTGGGATGGTCCTGATTTTTGAATAGAAATTACTCTACCAGTTTTATAGTCATACGATAAGGTGCTAGAGTTGCATGATTGTGAGTAGATGTGTTCTAATATGATTGACCAGTATTCTGCAGCGTTTTTCAAAAAGATGGAACATATTTCACTAACCCACATGATGCTTTAGATTTTAGTTTGTGAATTATGGCTTCCATACCAATAGAGTTGTAAACTATGGGATCCATCAAATCGTGAAAGTAGGAATTATCTTAGGCATCATACCAGGAATGCTAGAAGATGAGAATGACAAGGCGAAAATTTCGTTTAGCAGAGTAGAACACGAATGCTCAGGTACAGGGTCCCCAGAACTTGTGAGCAATGATGTCCTATTTTTATTTTTATTTCCCCGGATAGTCTCCCACAAGCGTCTTGGGCTAGCCTTTAGTAAGTTTGGAAGCGTACAATTCAGGAAAGAGAATTTGTCTGATTTCAGGGTTCTGAGATATGAACTTGCAGTGTTTCTGTATGCTAGCCAATGTGACGGTGTTGCGTGAAGCCTTGCTGTGCCTAATAAAAGTTTTTTTCGTATTGAATAGTCGATTCAAACAAAATTTCACCATGACAATTTATTGTTTGCGTAGACAGTACGGAGGGGAACGTATTTGACGATTAGCTCAGCGATTTCATTTTTTAAGAAAGAGCTAATTGGTTTCGACCAAGCGTTCCTGACAAGTATCAAAAAATTGTCCAGAAACAAGCAGAGGCAATTGTTGATGACTTCATAATTCACTTTCTTAATCTCGAAACTTTGACCGCTGTCACTTTATCTTTTGATTCGGTGTTGTAACCGTGAAGAGCAAGGTGTCGTGATCACTGAGCCTGGGCATGTGTGTAACTGTAGAAATATCAGTTGATAACGTTAGAACGAGATCCAGGAGTGACGATGTATTTTGTGTCACACGTGCTGGAAGTTTGACTACCTGTGATAAGCCGAAGGGTGAGCAACCGAAACGAACAGATCGGCTTCACCCGATGTGGGCCTAGAAAGAGATATTGAGTGAGACCAGATGATGTTGGGAAAAGGAAAAATCACCTAAGAATATAATTTCAGCTCCAGAGAAACGCATTGTCTTTAGGAGTAGACTATCGTGAAGGTCATCACAAAAGAATCAGTCACTTGATGGGTATCTGTAGCAGGCACCTTATACAATTTTTTTTTAAATATATGTTAGGCACCACCAAATAAGCTCTAAATTCATGGTTATTAGCACGAGAGAACAAATAATAGAGTGTTTAGCAGCGAGCAGGACACCACCACTGATTATACCGGTTCGGTCACTTCTGTAAACAGTATAATGGTTCTTGCACTCAATAATTTCGGGGTTAGTTATTTTGCTGTTGAGCCATGTTTCTGTCAGCACAATAATTTCAGCGTCATAGTCATCAATAATAAAACAGAATTCAGTTTTCTTGAGAAAATAACTAAGAATGTTAGTAAAAAGGACTCAACACTTTGCTCAAAGAATCAAGATGCAAAGAAACAACACTGTTTCTAACAATAGCGCGTGCTCCTGCACTGCTCGGTTTCCGCGGCTTATACATGTGCTACATGGCTAAAAATATGTTATTTCGTGAGTAGAAATATCGAATATCATTGGCATAAATTGAGGCGCCCATCACTGTTATGCAGTTGTCTATTATAATGGTACCATACATATATCACCAGACTCTATGCTCATGCTCACCTTGTCTGTCTAGATTACACACAGAGCCTCGCCGATGCGCTGTCCTTGTAGGATATACACCGACATCTTGTTGGCAGTCTACCGTAGAAAAGACGAATAGAAGAACAGAAAATACGCGAACGGTGTGAGTGCAAGGCTACAGACCAGTAGGCGATCCAAAACACAGGCTTGTTTCTTGAACTCTGCTCACGTATGCCGGGCGTAATGAGTGAACGAGCATCAAGTGGGGCCAACGTGCGTCCCATCGAAAACGCCAACGTGATTTTTTTCTTCATCTTAAACGCGACCACACTTCAGTCAACTTTATTCATACACGGATTTGGAACGAACGTATGGAACAAAACAATATACATGTTAGAGTATCGCATTAGCCATACACCACAGAAGCCTTTCGTTTAACGTCCACAACGCTAGTAGAGTCGTCTCGATTTCGGTCTCCTACGACGTGGGCACTGTGCGATATATTTCGAATACTCGGTAGTGCCTTCAAAAGCATTCTTTTTCTGCGGGCTCCGCAGTGTGCGAATGCGAATAAACGGCCTGATTGTGTTGCGGCACGCGCGGGCGCCGCGTTAAGAGACGCACTTCTGCACAAGTGACGTGTGCCAGCAGCAAAAAATAAAGATAAAAAATTCATGAATTGCTATTGCAACACACTTGCATTGATACATAGCACGCAATGATATGCGTTTTGTCAACACGTCTTCAACGGGCCGAGGGAACGCGAAACAGCTTCGTTTTTTTTTTCATAATGGTGTATAGTTGTCCACGACATGGCCCACGTGTCAGGTGGTAGATCAGTAATGAAGAATGCATGTGGCCGCCTCCCATGCACTTCACTTCTTATTCTGCTGTTCAGGCCCACCAGTGGGGCTGGAATACAAAAATATACTTGTTCGGCTGTCGCTAAATTTTAGATGGACTGCTGGAAACGATTCTCACTTGCTATGTCGAGCACTGCGGATCGAAGCACTATCTCGCGAGGATTTTTTTCTACAACTGAACTCGAAAGAAGATATGCGGCTAAGCTGGGCGAGGAGTATAATATGAGCAGCATGTGTAATGATTCGAGGCTTTTGTATTATCTGCGTTAAAGGCTTCTTTCCTTTTCGGACGCTCACATTCGTTTTGTGCTCTTAATGCGTATGGGTGATGACAAAAAGAATACGAGTCGTGCTTCCACAAGGGGTGCGGCCGAAAGCGAGTCAGAGCGGAACATTATTTGCATTTTGTGGTGGCTTTAGTTAGATTTTGAACTATGTATGTTCAACTCGATTGAGGCAAAAAGAAAGGAATTGTGCAGCTGTTTTTCTCGCAGACATATTCGCTCGGAGATTGGCATCAGCAAAAATAATTTTCATAGGCGCGATAACAGCTTTTTCTTTATATAATGTGGGTAGAGAATTGGTGCGTCATTCCGACATTGATACAGCAACACAGTATCTTATCAGTATAAAACGACTGTTGTCGCACATGTTAAATTTATTATTTGTAACTTCACAAACGTATGTCCTATGGAATGATGGGACGTAGGTGATGTGCATCAACGCTGAAACATTGCCACGCTCTGGCGTGCCGGACAAGGTTAATTTGGTAATTTCAAAGTCACGACAGTTCCTGAGTCATCGCGTGCTAAGAACCGAAATGCGAAAAGAAAGCCACATATCCGCGAGATTAACCCGTTATAAAAAGCCGGTAACACCTAGTTTTGTTTTGATCATATTGATAGCGTGTCTTCCCTTGCCTTTTTCTCTGACCATATATTTCGCGTTCCCGCAATAAAACCCCGTGGTGGAAGTCAGCGCCTGTGTTGTGTTTGAAAAACTATTACCCACTGACAAGCCGCTGTTCAACGTGAACATGCCATTGAACATACTCACTAATAATGTAATGCGAAATTGTCGTTTAGGTGCAACACTTTAGAAAGCAACGTGCGCAAGCATTCTCCGTGAAGTACTTACATGACTATCGAAGAACGACAGTGAAGTGTGTTCGGAATAGTAACTGCATTTAAAAACAACTAAACGATGACTATGACGTTATTATGCGAGTGAAGAAGCCAAGTTATAAGTAATTTCAGGCATTGATGTGAAGCTGCGGCGCAGATGTATTTACTTTGGTGATTGCGCGCTCCACGACATGCGCAGAGATTTTGTGAAAAAAGGACGTTCAAGATTTGAAACCAGTCGGTATTTAGGGTTCTTGCTCTCATATCTATGGATGAAAGTTCTTGCTCTCAATATCTATGGATCAAAGTAGGAAGATTGATTGATTGATATATAGGGTTTAACATCGCAAAATCCCCATATGATTATTAGAGGCGCCGTATTAGAGGGCTCCGGAAATTTAGACCACCTGGGGTTCTTCAACGTGCGCGCAAATCTGAGCAAACACAGCATTTTCACCTCCATCGAGAATGGAGCGGCCGTAGCTGGGATCCGATCCCGCACCTGCGGGTTAGCAGCCGAGTACCTTAGACACTAGACCACCGCGGCGGGAAAGAGTGACAATTAGGTGTCGTTTCATCAGCTTCAGTGAAATGTTTTTCTGAAGAACAATAATACTAGAGCTTCAACGTTCCTGCACATCCTTTGTTCAAATTTGTGGCGTGCGAGTATAGGCTTAGAAAGCACCAGAGAAAAGCAGCTGCACTCTGACATATTTGGCCGGTAATGAGGCATAGTAGCGCTGCACAAGTAAAACTCACTTGTGCATGATGAGATGCAGATTGGACGTCCACTGAAGGTAGCGTTTGGGTTTCCTGCTTTACAGAACGCTGAGTGGACAGACGAGCAGTAATATTGCCAAAGGCGATGAAAACTAACGCACTGCGGTGAACGCGGCAAATAGTTCATGCATTATGGAAAACCACACTCTTGACACTTGTTTCATAAAATGTACAGCCAACTATTGCTGTCGCAAGCAGTGCTCGTTGAGAGACTGTCAGCATGTATTCGTAGGTCAAATGAAACTTTTTAAAAGCCATGGACGAACTGCGCACATACTTACGTTGGGTGGCTGTGGCTCTATGAAGCTGTAATTTGGCAGCTTTTCTCCCGGCCATCTTTTTCACTATATTGTTTCGGGTCTTGGTGGATGTAAAAGTTGTAAAAGTAAATTATTCAATCAATCAATGTGATTGATTGATTGATTGATTTATATACTTTGCAACCTACCACAAATAATAAAATGTTATTCAATACTTTGCTGATTTGTGGGGTTTAACGTCTAAAAACCATCATATGATTATGAGAGACGCCGTAGTGAAGGGCTCCGAAAATTTCGACCACGTGGGGTTTTTTAACGTGCACCCGAATCTGAGCACACGGGATGGCAGCATCTTCCGCTCCTTCGAAAGTGTAGCCGCAGCAGCCGGTCCCCCAACCTATTATATACTTGGTGTTTTATTATTTTTTTGAATGACGTAATTGGGTGACCGGTAATTTAATTTCTCAGTATATTATCAAGCCTGTTCAATGTATGGGTATGAATGAAGTCTTACTAAGATGTTTAGTCTTCTTCCTAATTTATATGACCCATATGAATGCGCATATTGAACATAGGCACCCATAAAAACACTATAGAGTTACATTGGAGGGCCACCTCCGATTCCCGATAACCATGTTAGGTGACAGTGTTGACTGTTGTACAAAAGCGTTATTGCCATAGTCGTTTAACGGACCATTAGTCTACTCTGCACTTCGCAAGTGTGCGCTGATATGGCAGTGTACGTTGGACTCATCCCACCTCGGACGAAGACATCTTGTGCTATGGGCCACGCGGCAAAAATGTTCAGTTACATTTGTGCAACTCAAAACCTTGATTTAGTTCTCTCAGCCGCGTTGACTGGCATGTAGCAGTGCGGTCGCGAGCCACAAAGTTCGTTCTGGTTAGCATTTAAGGACCGTTGACTCCTGTGATTAGCGCCGGTAGCACGAATAATGAGATGGTGACCAAAAAGCGAATCAAGGTTACCAATCACAACTGCGCGCCGCTCTATACGTGCTTTCCACGTGAGGGCACTACCATCTCTTCGTTGGAGCGGTGACCATCTTGGGAGATATCCGGTCGCCGTTCTCCGCAACGTGCTGACAACGGATTCATGAAATCGAAGTTTTTTGGCAGTGCTAGAGACATTTTGGGGCAATGCTGACCACTACAAGCGGAGGGCCACTTATGTCGTCGTACTGCACAATGTCCTAACTTCGCTAGAAAGGTGCGAACGTGCAACGGCGTCGATACGTACATGCTGCTACCGAACGCCGACCCAAGGACGGACGTCAACATGCTGCCTGAAATAACGCATGGGGATAACGTGAACTAAAGAATGAATGAATGTGAGCTCGTTGGCATGGATAAATTTGAAGGAAAGCGGTGCTAAATCAAACCTGTCCTCGTGTGGCGTTTCTCAGGTTGTGTTTGATTTAACGCTCCTTTTTTCACATGCATCGTAAACTACCTATATCTAGTGTGTACTCCTCAAACTTCACGACTCTTCAGAAAATTTAACCTTTAAAGTCTCTTAAGCCACAAAATTATTTTACAAGTGGCTGGATGAACAGCTGATTACCAAAGCGCCTTTTCGAAGGAAAAGTTGTCCTGCTTGGGGAAGTAGGCGCAACGCCTAAACCTCAAATGCTAAGCCAGAAGACGTTGCATGACCGGCCGCGATTGTTCGATGGTTCTGGTGTTCTGCTGCAGCATGCGCGAGATGACAGATATCAAGCCATGGTAGAGACGACCACATTTAGATAGGGCGGAAACGTAAAAATGCTAAAGTCAACGTTTCAGCTGGCCGAGTGCGGCAGTCGAAAGTTCTGTAGCATCCAATGTTGGCTCTCCTTGTCCTTATGACGCCTTGTGTGACTGTTATTCATGAGCAGGATATGGGGATATGTGCACGTAGTGCGATCTCTCGTCGGCCGCAGCGACAGCTTGCCGTAAATAAATAGAAATTAGGCGAAAAAAATTATATCTGACGAAGAAAGCTAGCTATCAAAAACGACTCCAAGTTGTATACAACAGATATTTTTGTGAACAGTCTGGCAAAATTACAGTGTCGCACTATAAACCTCGTCGTTTCCCACAATGTTTAATATTGAACAATGGGATCCCATGTGTTTTTATGCATGCTGTTCAACTGCCCAGGGAAGCCATACGCTTTGTATTGAGACACTGCAATTCCACCAAAATGTACCAGAGGGTCTGTTCTACACACAATCTGGAGTAGTTTTAGATATCTCGCTTTCTAGAAAAGATATACTATTCCCCATTCAGTTATGGCAGGCCGCTGTTCCTGAAGCCGAGAGATGATGCCACGTTAGGATGTTCCCAATTTCTAGGAATGTTGAGCCCTTGTGACACTTTTGTGAAATGTACTTTTTTCATAAACACGTCAGATAATTGTGCTTTCTCACACTATTGCTGAGCAGTGGTGTCTCGTCTCTTCCCACAGCTCAAATGTCTCGCCTAGAAATGTCATTTGTTACGTTCTTTCGTGACATTCCAGAATCTCGATTTATCAATGAAATGTTTTCTAGCTTACTTGCTATGGAGTTGGTGCCGCGAACTCGGATTTCATCATGGTATACGCTGACATCCGCGCGCCTGAAAACGTTTAGCCACAAACTACGCCGCTTCGCGCTTACGGTTCTTGTGCGGTCACCCTGACTGAGGAGTACCTTGGAAGGCGTAAGAGAGTTGCGTTTGAAGATTTTAGTTCTTCATCGTTCTCCTGTGATTCGAGCGCTGAAATATAGCACACAGCCCCTGACGAGCGATCGCAAAAGCGCTTTCCTGCTTTTACTTGCACGAGGTGTCCCGTAAGACAACAGAGTTGTATCCCAGAATTCCTGGCCGTGGCGTAGGTGCAAGGCATCTATATACCCGTTGCCACACACCATTCACACCTGCTCGCACATCGCTCATATTGCCATTGACCCGTGGATGACGTTCCGCTCCTGCTTATGGAACTTGTTCAGAGGTTTGAGACTGCAGTTGCGCAACTGAAGAAAATGAGCAGTAAGCGAATGAATCAAATCAGTCGATTTGCGACTACTTTGGCTCAGCCTGAAGTAGGACTAAGCCAGATCAATAAAAATTGGATATGTCTCGTAGATATGACCACCATGTAGATACTCATTTTTTGCTACTAAAATAGAACAAATGATTCCCCACAGATTTTGCAATTCTAGGAGCATTGGTCGTCAAAACGTAGCTATATAAAATAGGGCGCTGAGGCACATATTTTGCTGAAAATCAAGACGCTAACAACAGAATGACGCATAGATCAAAGGCGCGCGTGGTGTGCGTCATAACTTTCGGAAAGACAGGCTCTTTATCAAGTACCAACTATAGGCCAGCAGACAGTTCTATTGAAAGATCGGGTACTGAATGTCCGATATGGGATTATTATATGCGTCTATTACAATGAAAACTGCTTTGGCATGTTTGTTATAATTATGGCGAAGAGACATCCGAGAAGAACTATCCAGTGGGCTAATTCGGTTGCACGAACCAGTGGAACGACTCACGCACTCGAACCGAAAGGAAACTGTCAGTGTTTCCTTTGGACATGATTGATTCATTTACCGCCTGATTTGCCGACCTGTATACATTTTATTATATGCTGTGAAATTTATCCTTATAGATCGGTGGCTCCCAGCTATGTATGTTTCGGGGATCCCTTGTGGACCGGTGGAAGTGATGAGGGGCCACTTGCAGTGCGAAAAAAGGGGAAGGGGTCTAATAAACTAACACAATGTGCAGTGTGATTTAGGTATACCTATTGTTTCTACCTGACAAACAATGGTCAAAGTAAAGTCCCCCGCCAATTCAATCTCAACAGCTTGGCAATAAGTTGGGCGGTCAGCAGCCACGTTCTACCTGTTTCTAGATACGTTCGCTTTTCAATCGCGCAAGCTTAGAAAAATATGTCCCTGTTTATGTCATACAAAACTGCGACAATAACTCATGAAACAATGGAAACAAAGGGCAGCTCTGTCACAATGCAAAAATTTTATGCGGTGAAGCTTACCAAAAATCAAAAGGGGCCGCTATTTTGGTAAATAGTGTGCATTCATAAAATGCTTTTCTTTTTTTTTTAGAGCTTCACACACCTTTACTTGAAAATATGGAGGCTGACTAAATGTGCCATGGGCTCCAGGCGTTCGACAGTCTGGATATCATAGAGTCGCCAGCGTTGACTTCACTAACTCCTTTTATACCAGTAATTGTAGGTGACCAGATAACTGAGATCTGCGTGAGATCCGCACCTAACCTTAAGCCCCGAGAGTTGGCGCCTGACCGTAACCGAATGTACGCCAATTACCTCGCAGGCACGAAGCAGGCGGTGCATCTGTAGATGCTGTCAGCCCAACGCCCCGGGGCCCTTTCAGTTTACACAGGTTAAGCCATGACAGCCGTACTATGCGCAGTATCAGGCTGCCATTTAGCCCGTAAAAAAACGTCTGCGCAAACAACCGGTGCACTTTTAATGGGATTCGGCTCACTTTGACTTAACAGCAAATATTTTGCGGCCGAATACTCATGCTCATATGCGTGTAATCTTTGAAATCATTGCCCTGATTAACGACATCACGCACCGTGCTCAATATAAGAGCGAAATGTTTGGTGTAACACCCACTTTGCGGCTTGTTTGCTTGCCAGTGGTAAATCAGCGCTGCTGGCTAAGACGTGCTTTTTGTAGAGTTGAACTTATAAATGAAAGTTAATTCTTGGCGTTTATGCACCAAAACAACGTTGTAGTTATTAGCCACGTCGAAGAAAAAAACTGTTGAATAATTTTTACCACTTTGACTTTGTTTTCCTTTCACCGGCACTTAATTTTTAGTACAAGACCGTTTTTGTACTTTCCGCCTGTGCAAATCAGCCAATGGTCAAGGGGGTTCAGGCGGCCTTATGGTTATAACGACATTGACGTATTCGGTACACATGAATGACAGCAAATAACTGCACGTTACGTAGGATGATTCATCAGAGAGGCCCACTTTTTTGCTTCAACTGAGTTTAAAGAAACAAATTTAAACAACGCTGGGTCCCCTATATACTGTGACGGAGGCGAGATGACGGTTTCAATGACTATAAAACTGAATCGGCATCCGAACAAGAAGGCTGAGCAGCCTCTCTCTCGCAAGTGCATCGCACTTAGTCGACTTCCTCATCTTCATAGATGATGAAGTCGACTTGTTTATGTCCATGTCCAGCCAGCTTGTTCATGTCCATGACGCACCATAACATTATTTTATACGTATACTTACACCTGTTTCGTTGTGTACTCAAATGGCGTGCAACGTATATGCTTTTGCTGCGGAGTCACTGGCTCCGAATGTTGTTACAGCGTTTCGCGTGTTATTAAATTTCTCGGCATTTGAAGTTAGACATGCAGCCCAACTAGGTGTAAGTAATGGGTTCTAATGACGAACACAACGCTAAAATATTGTGCCTGGAACCACGAGGGTTGACAACTATGATAGTGATTTTTTAATTAGATGGATGAATATTAGAAGAGATGGTGTTGTCAGCGCTTACCACACGGACACCCGTTCACTGATATTTATGCGCACGCTCCCAAAATTTACACGGTAGAAATTAGTTCAGAGTTTTGCGCTATATGGTGTGTCTAGTAATCATAATTTGGTTAAGACATATGAAAACCCGGAAATTATTATTATTACTATTCACAGACAAAATTGGTGTGCTTGTAATATTAGAATGTGCGCCCCACTTTAATTCACGCGACGACCGGCAGTTGCTACAGTAGTGCTATATACCCTTTGTTCTTGTTACCGACTGCGAAGCAGTGCCTTAAAGGTTAGTGCCCCTGTCCACCAAAGAAGGGAATAGGATGGCTTGTCCAATGCGATAGTCCATTTGTCCTTCAGAAGAGTTAGGTCGGTGTTTCGCGATAGGCGAGGTGGACAATAAATTATTAAATTAGGTCTTCAATACACAAAAGAGGACGGCTTTTGGCCGCGGGTCGGGATTAGAGGTTGAAGACATTGTTGGACGAAGAGCACATAGAAGCCACCCGTCGGTCACCATTTGCTGACGTGTCCAGTGTGTTTTGATGCACTTGATGGCGTTGGTAAGACGTGGGTTGCTGGCATTTCCATAATTTACTGCAAGTTCTTGAATACATTGAATATTATCAGGCTTTTTACCAGCCAAGTTATCAACCTGTTTTAAATAGTTTGACTTCAAATAAGATTACTATTACTTTACGATGTTGTTCTTGCTACAGGTATCGAAGCTATGACGAATTCTGGCGACACCACTAATGTCTACGAACGCCAGCGGAATCTGCTCAACACAACTTATTCAAGCTCACCCACGGAAACATATTCCCGTTGCTTCATGAATACTATCGATCCGTTTTGCGCGTGAACAGCCACATTTCTCCGACTTTGAATTTTGGCTTTGAGTAGATTTCGCTCCATCGAATAAACAGCCCTGATTATGTAATAATATGGCAGGCAGCCGCATCATGCTTACGCGTCGAAAGTTGTACTTAAAAGGGTTGTTGTATCTGCAGCGGAAATTGCAACACACTACTTCAGAATTAGTTTAATTGCTTTGCGAACTATACAAGGTAACTTTTCTCGACTTTCTGCGGTGTAGTTCGTCACCAGAAACCAACGCGAATAAGACCAGCCTGCACATATTACAAAAAGTTCGGGCTAAAGCACTTTATAATCGTCTAGCTTGCTTCCTTAGGCGTCAAACAGTGGCAACTGTAGTAATAACTAGAAATAGACATTATTCTTGACGAGTTTGTCTGTTAAGAACACCAACAAGCCCATATCGCAACGTTATGACACTCATAATAGTGTTCAAGTTCTCAGGACACACATAAAGCATTTTGTCCAGACTTTCCGGGATAGACCGCACCCGTCTTTCTGCAAATGGGTAACAACGACTGGTGAATCATTACCAATTTACATCATACCTGTGGCTAGAGCTTTGATTTCTCCCTGAGGCCTCATTCAGCCGAATATCAGCCGTACGGCACTTGACATCCAGAAAAATAAGTGTTGTCATTACCAGGACTTCAGTAGCTCACTTTACAATTCGATTTCACATCTACCAAGGCACTATACACTTCTGCACAGACCTCTCTGTGCTGCTGAACAGCGCCACCGCCGCAATCGTTACGCTAACAAATATCTTAACTATCAAAGCCAAAGGGTGTGAGCTAACAACTTCAGCGGCAGCATAACTCGCAGTGCTGTGTATTGTGCGGCGATTCATTGATGATAAAATGACAACAAAACGGATCATTTTCTGCCATCAAATGCAGGATTGCCCTGCCTGTTATGACCTTTGCGCTGCGATTCGCATGAACAGTTGGTATGGTAGAGATGACACATCATATAACAGAGAAGAGTAATGGAATATCTTTTTGGTGGCTCCGATATTATCCGCAATGAGCGAGCCCGTGAAGCTGCCCGTTCAGCTGACGCAGAAGACCATCGAATAATAATATAGCTTTCTGGAAATGAAGTTGCAGAGAATCTCTGCGTGCCTGCTCGTCAGCGGGCCACGTCACAGGGGAATGAGGTTCACTTTAAGAATGCTTAATTACACTCTTTATTCTAACTCCAAACATTCGAGTACCATCAAGACTTCGCCGAATGGTTAGCTTTTAGTGTCGACCATGGTCGGAGTTTGTATTTACCAAGTCGTTTGCATTCTACATAGATATAGCCAAAACCATTGCCTGGGACCAGGATGGTGATGAAGGAACTATTGAAGATTGCGACTAACGGTAGTGCAGTGCACACAGGCAACCCCTTAACGATGCGTTCTATGAATTAGACGAACAACCTTTACCGGAAGATTGAATTCTGCATCACCGGGAGGACTTAACGTCGCAGAATGGGTGTTAGCACTGCACCGGACTTTTTACAATCCACCGACGTTTCTGAAAAAAAGTTGAATTTGTAAAGCCCTTCCTTTGCTTCTTTTTCTTTACCCTCTGTGTGTTTTTATTACATTTTTCTTTTTGTGCCCTTTGCAGCCCCTACTTCCCTAAATCACTGTAGTGTGACAAACCGGATTTACATATCTGGTAACCACCATGCCTCTTTCTTCATTTTTTCTCTTTCTCTTTATTGCTCTTGCATACATGTAGCATTTACTTTTTCTTTGGTTATAAGCCCTTATTTGTTTACGGGCTGTGTTCTAATCTTGAGAATGTTCTGAAAACCAGAACTATAAATAAGTAAATAAGTGACTTAATCATTAAACAAAAAAATTACCAGGCCATTACACTTTTACTCATTTTTAATCAAAATATTATTCTGGTATAATCACTTTTTTGGCGGAGATTTCAGTTGGCTTGGCAGCGCAGATGGCCGATTCTCAAAACACTACTACAACTGAAAAGACCTAAGCATATCTGTGTTTTACATTTTCGCAAGACCTAAAGCCCTTCTTACAAGTACCCGCCTATACGTTCTCGTTCAGAATTTCCTCTTTGCGATATGTGTGACCCCAGAAATGGGGCTCCGTTACAAAATATGTCCGACAAACGTTTCTGACAGTGCACTCTATCAGCTCGTCATTTTGCATATTGCAGTAAATCCTGAAGCTCGGACGTAATTTTTTCATACTAAAATACGGGCTTCAAAATACATTTCCTTTTGTGAGTGAATGCGGGCCCAGATTTCCACAAATATATTTACTTAAGCGACATAAATACCTTTCAGCAGATTTAAATGGGCATGAAAGAGAAAGTGGTGATAAGCTTGGGTGGATAAGATATTATCTGAACACTCTATTGAGCTTAGTTTCGCGATAATAGGTTTTTATTTATTTCCAGTTTGAGAAAATATTGGCGCTCCTATTATTTTACATAGACACTCCGATCCCTGCACGTCGGCAAGACGTTAAGAACGTCAAAGCATTATTCTTTTCTTTTTTTTGGTGGAGGGGGGTACGTTTTTTGCAATAAAAGCTGCTAAAACTTGTCACCGGCCCTACTTTGCTTGTTAAGAGACCAAGAAGACAGGTTTAAATGAGGATTATACAGTGTATTTTACTAGTAATCGAGTTGCTTTTTTATAGCCTTTTTGGGTAGAAATAATTTTGATTTGACTAGCTTTTTTTTGGTATCATGAGAAATAACTTCTTTAATGTACGTGGAATTATTTTGCTCTTTAGTGTTTTTTAAAATGTCCTGGTAGTGTGAAGGCTGGATGCACCATTCCAAATGCGTGCGGCTGAGATTCGATACTACTTAGACGGGAAATACATTTTGTATGTGCATTGATCTGTTTTTGTTAGTATGAAGAGTCAGATACGCTCAATTTGAATGAAAAGTTGAGCCTCGGCTCCTTATTACTTTGCTGCCTCACCACAAAAAGGATTAAAAAAAAAACGTTACTCTGCTTCAAGAAAAAAAGCAGCAACAAGGGAGGCAGAAAGTAGGCGATTTTATTGCTACTTTGCACAACAAAAAAAGGGTTCTACTTAAGCGTGCACACATCACGACAGAGGGGGCTGATGACAGCGTAAGCGCTTTGATTAACAAGAGGTGGTTATAGGCCATCGGGTTCTAAGTTGACAGTTAAACTAGTACTGTAACCCTTAATATATATATATATATATCCTGATGAAGGCCAGACTCTAGGCCGAAACGTCGAAATAAACCACGTTGTGACCGCTCACGGAGGATCTACTGGAATATATATATATATATATATATATATATATATATATATATATATATATATATATATATATATATATATATATATATATATATATATATATATATATATATATATATATATATGTGTGTGTGTGTATATATATATAACATTAATGAGATCTAACAGACAGTAATGCCAAGGAATGCACAGGGGAAGTTATTAGAACCAATGGAATGTAAATAAGAAGAAAGAAAAGTGGATGAAAAGATAACCAGCCGTGGGCAGGTTTCCTGCCCACGGCTGGTTATCTTTTCATTGGTTCTAATAACTTCCCCTGTGGATTCCTTGGCATTACTGTCTGTTAGATCTCATTAATGTTGTGTTAAAACACGGCAAAACGAGCCCTTAGGTATACACTTCTTTCCCTCATATATATATATATATATATATATATATATATATATATATATATATATATATATATATATATATATATATACATGCCCAACAGCAACCCTGAACCCTGTGCACAGTCGGGAGGTCCCTACTGCACGCGTAGTCCGGAAGCGGGCAAGGAATTCGCATTGCACCCGCTTACCGGCCTCTGCGGCAATACGCGGCACCCCTATTTCTATGACGAGATGTCGACGGGGCGCTGAGTAGTTAAAGGCTTAAACTTCTTAAAAAAGCTATTTTAGCCCCACACGGAACCGCCAGAGCCAGGAGGCGCCGTCTGGTCGGGAAGAATGCGTTAATGAAAGGAAGCATACTCAGACCGCAGACATCAAAAAGGTGAAAAGGAGAAAAGGGAGAGAGATGGAGGGAGATGTGGAAGGAAGAGTGGAAGGGGGGCGCCCGGGGAGAGTCCACCTTATATTATTTTTCTCTTTTTTTCTTTTCTTTTCTTTTCTTTTTTTCTCTTTTTTTCTTTTTTCTGTCTTTTTTTCCTCTTTCTGTCCCCCCCCTCTGATTTGAGATTGTATAAAGCTGAGCAGCAACAAACTGTACCTTCAATCCTGATGAATTCAAGACTCTAGGCCGAAACGTCGAAATAAACCACGTTGTGACCACTACTTGACTATAACTCTCTCTCTCTCTTTATATATATATATATATATATATATATATATATATATATATATAGTAATGACTACTATATATACTAATGACTACTAATATATAATGTAAATCACGAGAATGCTTCAATTAATGACTCGTCGGGCATTTTGGGTAGCGTAAAAGACATATTTCACGAGAAAAAAAACCTGCTGACATTACGATGTATTGCTAGACTGCTGAAAATCTTCGTTGTTAGTTCGTTTTAGTGCGGCGATGTAGTTTATAAATCCGGATTGGCCAAAACTAATTCATGGACTTTCACTATGCCATGCCTCACAATCGTGGGTTTGGTGCGTGGAATGCCGAATATTTATAATATTTACGGGCTTTTACGAGGACAAAAGGAATGTTTCAGATAGCTGTTTCGGTCGCCCATATAATCAATCTCTTCCGTGGAGCCGGCCTCACAGATGTATACATAATGGATGATGGGCACAACACAATTTCGCTTTCAGAAACCGCATCCAGAAATAGAGAATAACTCTACCCTTGTGGCGTAAAGGCAGCATTAACACGAATCAGCAGTAACAGGAACGGACAACAGATTTCGTGCTGTGGCTGGAACACCAATAACCAGTGTTTCTGTTTTTTTTTTCAGAGTTGTATCTGGACGTGGAATTGGTATGGTGCGAGGAGCGTGTATCATAGCGAGAAGCGTAATCTCACTGAATCAAAACCGACTGTCACACAACTGACTCGAATGGAACAGTGCGCGTACGACTCTATAATGCAACTGGGTGATTCGGAGTGGGCTCGTGCGTGTGTGTGCGCGCGCGCGTGTGTGTGTGTGTGTGTGTGATGTTGTAGGTACCCGGCGGATCTAGCCTTGCATAATTTGCAGGCAATTGCTCCGCCCGGTTTTCTCTTTGCTAGTTGTAGCTAATGTCATTTGCTTTTTAACTAAGCACGAGCAGGCTTTTAAAATAAAAAGCGTGCATAGCGCGACGTAATCCTGCATAAGACGGCGGCCTTTGTGCTATTCCACTTGCAGTGTTGTTCCGGTATTCTATGTCGCTGCACTATACCCCAAACATAATTGTCACTTATCACCAGTCACATGCGAGGTCCGTAGCAATCAAAAATTTCAAGAGAAGTCGTGACACCTGTTTCCTGAAGATTGAGGATCCACGCGGAAACACAATATCAGTCACGCTGTCACATGGCGAGCCTAACTGTTGCAGTTCCTCAAATAAACCTTGCCGTTCCTTCTTAAGCTCACGACATTTAAGCAAATAGTGTTCTATGTCACCGTTTTCCTTGCACTTAGAGCACCAGGGCATTGCGGAGTGTCTGATCTTGTGGAGCCATGCTGGTGTACGCGCTGATCCCGTTCGGATGCAAAGCAAGCAGGCCTCTTCCCTAGATAGCCCTTGTGTCACACATGGCTGGTGAGGCGTCAGCCATAACGAGTGAAAATGCTTATTGATAGCCTCTCGTAAGATACGCTGATAGTCTTTGGGAGCCTTCTTCGTTGGTGTAAGCTCCAGAGCATTCCGGGCAAGTCTGTTAGCCGCCTCATTACGCGCTCTACCCACATGTGATGGAATCCATTAAAACTTAATGCTTATACCAATGTCACGCAGGTCTTTAAGGATTCGCATTGACCTTTGACTGCATCAATCCAGAAGCAATCCATGTTTTAGCCGCTGCAAAACGGGCTTACTGTCCGAAACAGCACGTCTTGTTGCTGCCTACAAAGCTTCAGTTTCTTCAGGGCTGCCTGAATTGCCACGCTTTCACATGCTGTCGATGATACAACGCACTCAAGTCGCGCTGCCCAGGACGTCTTTAGAGACGGGATCACAAACGCTGCAGCGTTTGATCCACGCACTATGTCGACTGATCCATCGGTTAAAACTTACAAATGATCGGCGTACTTTTCTTCGATATATTCAAGTACCAAAGAACGTACTGTTGCTGTGGGTGTGGAACGCTTGCTGTGCAACCGTGGAGTCGTAACCTGACAGTCGACATCCTCATGTGACCAAGGTGGGTCTTGTAGAAATTGTCTTTGTTTGGGAAAATCGATGATAAGATGGCGAAGGGAGTTGAGGGCCACGAGAGCTCGCGATTCTGTGCGTCGCCGAAGGCGACTGAGTAGTGCTCGTTCTGGGCTCGATTCGCCAAGTCGGCAAAGCTGTGTCAGCACTCGTTGAGAGGCGAGAAGACGTAACGGCGGAAGACGAGCTTCATGAGGCACCTTTATGCTCGCAGCAAACTTTGGCACTCCCAAAGCAACTCTGAGGCCTTTACGATGAAGGTTTTCCAGCCGTTCGTACTGTGACACACTCGGAGAGATCAGAGGCAATTGGAAAAGTACACGATTGACAATTAACGCCTCGTGTAACTTTATCATTGATGTTGGGTGGCTTCCCCAGTTTGTTCCTGCCATCCTTCGAAGAATGTTTACACGAGGTGACAGCGCTGACATTGTCTTGTCTACTGCCCGTCGCCAATTCATCCTCCTGTCTAGTGTGACTCCAAGGAATCTCATGTATTTAACTTGTTTAATTGATGCATTAGGAAGTAATATTTTCATCCTTGTTTTTCGTCTTAGCATACCTGGGAATAGCATGAATTCAGACTTTTCAGCTGATATCGTTAGTCCAATAGATTCAAGATAGGTTTGGGCGGAAAGTAGAACTCTTTGGCCAATCATTTCCAATCGCTTATGCTGATATCCAGACAGCCAGATGCATATGTCATCGACATAAATTGATATTTGTACTGCCTTGCTCACAGTCTTTGGAGCATTAGGTAAACCAGCCATGGCCAAATTGAACAACATTGGAGACAGGACACTGCCCTGTGGTTCTCCTCTGGTGATTTTCCTTGAGCTACTGAGCATTGTCCCTAACTTCACCTGCATCGAGCTATCACTAAGAAACGACTGAACAAAGCGTAAAAGGTGCCCCGTTATTCCCATTGACGCTAGACCACTAATTATCGCACCTTGGAACACGTAGTTGTATGCTTTTGAAACGTCCAGGAATATTGCCAGAGTTGAAAAGCCTTATGCTCGTTGGTGTTCTATGTGACTTACCAAGTCCAAGATGTTGTCCTGTGCACTCAACCGTTGCCAAAACCCAGTAATACATGCTGAAAGGGCCTTGTGATTTTCCATCTACAATGTCAGCCGAACACAGGCCAGCTTCTATATCAGCTTCGCTACGCACAAAGTTAGTGATACTGGTCTGTATGATGCCAGTTCTGTTCTGTTTTTACCTGGCTTCAGCACTGGCATGACCCAGGCCATTTTCCAGGCTTGAGGAATGTTTCCCGATTCCTAAACATAGTTAAAATGAATCAGAAGCCTCCTCTTCAATTCTGCAGGCAGATTTGAGATCATTTGGTTTGTAATTCCGTCAGGCCCAGGAGCACAGCGTCGACGGAGACAACTTATGGCTGACGTAAGTTCCCGCAGCGTGAAAGATGCGTCTATGTCAGATGTAGAATGAGGCGGAAATTGGTAAGGCAGTTCACTTTCTCTTCCAATTACATACACGTCCACAAACTCTTAGGCTAGAGAGGACATTGATGTATTTTTGAATAACGCGAGGGCAATAAACGGCCTCAAAGGCTCGGGCGTGCTTCCGACCCTATTTACTACTCGCCATATCCTTGACAGTGGAGTACATACATTTAAACTCTCACAAAACGTTGCCCATTGTTTCTTCCGAAGTTTGTTGCTGTATCACCGTATTGCTGCATTAAGTCTGTTGAACTAAGTTTTGCTAGCAGGTTCACCATTTCTTCGCATAAGCCTTTTCTCTGCCCTTCTTCTGGCCGCACACAAATTACGGAGCTTTAAGTCCGGGGCTGGAAAATGTGCAGGTAGCTTAAGCATAGTGGTTGCAGCCGCTTTGCTCGCCAGCATATCCTGAAATATATCCCCCGATGGTGATCTAGATGCTCTCGGTAGCGATCCCAATCAGTCACTTTGCAGGATTTAGTTACCGTCAAATACATTGATCAATATAGGGAAATGATCACTGCCCATTCTGTCCGGAGCTGTGCAACACGTGAGTTGAACGTCACTTGAATGCAACGTCAAGTCAATAATACTTGTACAAGCTGGGGGCCTAAAGAATGTTACATTGCCATCATTCGCATTGCATATGTCTAGCTTATCCATAGCCTTTCCCAGACAACGTCCACGTGCATCCGAACTCTTGTCCCCCCATGACGTGTGATGTGCATTAAAATCACCACAAATAATGCGCAGAGCTGGGCAGCGATGACACAGGTCTTCCAAAAACTTTTCGATCGAAATTTTCTTGTGAGGAGACGCATACACCGATGCAACGCTGAATTTGCGGTTTCCTATCTGTGCCCTGATCGCACAAACTTCTATAACATCTGTGCACAAGTCCGTCACATTGAGTGCTACGTGTGGCATCTCTCTTCGTATATACAAAGCAGCGCTTCCATTCGGGAAAGTCGTTATCGTGGGGTTCTTATGAGTGACGTATCTAGTGATTCATCTTTGTTTCGGTAATCCGGCCTACGACAGAGCCAAGATCGGAATTTGATATTCCCTGAAAAACAGGTGTAGTTCATTCATGCGAGAAACAATACCGGCACAATTCCACTGCATCATGAAAGACACTTTTCGGCGAATTAACGTGCACTGAGACTTGGCCTTCGGCATCCTACTGCTGGTTGTGCCCGAAACAACCAAGCAGCACTGATTCCACAGCCAGTACGGCCTGCAGCATGGTATTCGCAGTACCTGGTGGCATTGTTGATAGGTGTGAACGTACAGCGGCATACAGAACTCGAACAATCTCCGCAGTGTCGTGGATATTTTCCTCATGTCCCTTTGTCTTCTGCTCAGATTCCTGTCTCAGTAGTCTGGCAAAGGTAGCTTGTGTAGAAATGTTCTGAGTAGACTCATTTGGCATGGCTCCTTGTTTTGCTTGACTCGCATTGCCCGGTGTTTTCAGAAAGCATTGTTCTGATTGCACCTCACGTACATCCTTTGTACTAGTTGATATTCTTTTTTTAACCAATGGAGGAATATCCTCAGGTGATTGAGCAACTGGCCGGGCAGTAGTTGGTTCAGTTGGCTTAGGCCCCGTAAGAAAGGCCTTTCGTCTATGCAGCGCACTCACTCGGAATCGGCACCCACTATAACTGGCGGGAGGGTCACTATTGCAGTTTGCGCATTTAAAATCCGCCTTGCAAGTTTTGAAGTCATGTGGACCGCCACAGCGTTTACATCACAGCTCTCCTTTGCAGAATTTCGCCACGTGACCAAACAATGGCATTTAAAGCACCTCGGCGGTGGCTCCGTGTATTCAGCGGTTTCATGTCGAGTGAAGCCAAGGTTAATAGTCAGAGGTCGCTCGGTGTTTGGAGTACACGGAAGTACCACCACGTCCGTGGGTCTAACTTTTCACTCATTCGTAGAAGAAACTTCTAACAATGCTCCTGACGTGAATCACACCTTGGGGCTTCATGTATCCGAGAAGATCCGCCTCTGTGTACCACTTCGGGACACCTCTGATCAAGCAGGTGTTTCACAGGTAGGCATTAGGAAGACGAGCACCAACTTCTACACTACACAGCTTGTCACATTTGAAAAGCGCGTTTACTTGATCTTCAGTGGCCACGTCAAGCAGTAGCGAACTTTGAGCAGTGAAATAACTCCGAACTGGCTCAGCGTCAATGACTGATGTCACCGCAGAATGTAAAGCAATGGGGTTCACCTGTCTTAAGTGTTTTTCGATTTCTACAGGTGATATAATCACCGGAATACCCACAGTTCTGCTTTTTCGGTGGCTTACCATCTTGAAGTTGTTGTCCTCCATGTCCGACCAATCGTCTACCTTCTCGTCGAGTCCCACTATTGTGGATGCATCGTCGTCGGTTGTAGGTTCATTGGTGTCGCCACAGTTACATCCGCCTGCTCGTTGGTCTAGTCGTTTCGACGGCGTGTGGGATGAATCAGGCGTCTGTCCTGGTCGCTTGCATGGCTGGGCCACGGCCGAAGTCCCGGAATCAGACCCTTCTTTCGGTCGCGTCTTCTCGGAATGGGCCCGGTAAGGGTAAAATCTTCTTGATGCCGCAGACGTCTTCGCGAGAACGACGGAAAATAACACAAAACAAAGAAAAATAGAAGACCGAGGGTAGGGTTCCAGCCCTGTGTGTGTGTGTGTGTGTGTGTGTTTGTGTGTGTGTGTGTGTGTGCGTGCGTGCGTGCGTGTGTGTGTGTGTGTGTGTGTGTCGTCACTTTTATTTTAGAAGTTGCTTCGTCCCATAAACTCACAGGCTTTATGGTGTCCGTGGCTCACCCCCGTATTCTAGAACGTCTCTTCACTCAACACTTCACTTTCACTTGAGAAAGCCGATGGGAGCGCCGTCTCTAGGAACGGCAAGTCACTGCATATCAGCGATAATCTGCTGCGATTCTTGAGTAGCGCAGCGTCATTTTTGTGCCGAGCTGTGGCGCAGTGCTCAATGCTTTCAAGTGAAGGGTGAAAGTCGAGTCAAGAAGCCTTTGTGAATATGGCGGTCAGTGTCCGTGCTTCTCGCATGGTTTGCAATTCTCATGCATAAGTATTTTTTGCTAAATTATGCAGGAAGCAATCAGGTCAACCCTTGCGTCATCAATGAATCTGATGAATGGTCCTTCGGGGATGGTGGATGATTGACTGATATGTGGGGTTTAACGTCCCAAAACCACCATATGATTATGAGAGACGCCGTAGTGGAGGGTTCCGAAAATTTCGACCACCTGGGGTCCTTTAAAGTGCACCCAAATCTGAGCACACGGGCCTACAACATTTCCGCCTCCATCAGAAATGCAGCCGCCGCAGACGGGATTCGATACGGCTACCAGCGGGTCAGCAGCTGAGTACTTTAGCCACTAGACCACCGCGGCGGGGTCGGGGATGGTGGAGAGTTGTTCTCGGTGGCCACGCTTTCTTCGTTTGTCGTATATTGTTTTGCAGCATTATGGGGTTCATTTTAAAGCGCTGCGCTTCAAACTTGAGTGCTGTTGATTTCATCTGATCTGTATTTTTGTGTTTTGGTTTTGGTGGATTTTTTGCATGTTTGTTTATTCATGTCTCCTTTTCCTCAATGCTGGTAATCATCCAGAATTCACATCTTAATTTGAATAAATCAAAGAATAAGAACTCAAGTGTTTCATTGAATTTCATCTGTTACAGCTTTGTGGAAAAAAAATACTCAGTACCTCTGCAGTGCGTGCATGAGAATAGGGACTTCCTTCATCTAACCAATGCGTGAAACGATCAGCATACAATAAATAAAGAGTGGAGCAAACACTTTAAAAAAGTACTGGTTCACCTTACGGAAATTCTGTCCGGACGAAGTAAGTACATTCGTAAAATACTCCGGAAGTACCACACAAGAGCTCCTGATAGCCGAAGTGAAAAACTCGCGAAAAATGCTCCGGAGGCGCCACGTAATCAGTCTGGCCAGCCGGAGGAAGATGCCAGTAAAAAGTACTCCGGCGGCGCCACGCAATTTCTCCGGCGAGCCGGAGCAAAATTTTTGCTGCGCATGTCCGGAGCGAGAATTGCTTCGAATAGGGGTGGGGGATGCTAGAGGACAGGCGTTTTGCTCAGACCTCGGAGTAACTTTTGTACAGTGTAATTTCGTGATTTGACCCCCAAGAAGAAGAATAGGAGGAGAAGGAAGGAAAAATAAATGAAACTCTCTATTTCCCATACTCTTCCTGCATCACTGTGGCCCGGCGGAATCTATAAGTTCTTGCTGATCTCGTCGTAATAGCTGCACTATTCGTATTGAAAACATGCGCAGTATCTGGATCGCGGAACTGAAGGTTTCATTCATTGAAAAAGTAAATATAAACGGCTAATGCACGACGATTGCAGAAAAAAGAGACTTACGAATGCTCCCTGAGCCAGATAGCACGCTTTCAATTTCTGTGATATCTCGTCGTTTGTAGCCTGGGGCCTCAGTTTCGGTCCCAGTAGAGCCCCTAAGACGTTTCCGAAATAATTTTTAAGCAATATAAAAAGAGTTATTTATTTAGTTACTAATAAGAATACGTTCATGCGAATCAGCTTTAGGAATCACATCTGCTGAAAGAAAGTGCATATATAAAACATTACGGCGCTTTGTGCAAACAGATCGACGCTATGTTTTGCCTGGAACTCGAAACAGCAATGTTAACAAAATTAAATGAAGTGACTCTAGCGCCAACACCCCGCTTCAAGCACTGCTTATCTCTTGAAACCTACACCTTGTCCCGAACTTCTGCAATATAAAGAAAAGAAACGCCCCTGACTTCCACCCCACTCCCTAATTTTAAAAAATAATTTCTCTCATCCAGTGTATATTATTTTTTTATTTTTCGCGTGTCAAGCCATGGGAGCGGCGCATGCTATATGCCTTCTAATTATGACTCCCGCAGCGCTCATACAACGCTTTTGAACATATAATCAGCATGTAGCACAAAACATCACTATAAGCTATACATATGTGCGCGTAAGAAATTGCATTTGCACAATAGTTCGGCTTTCAGCAGCAGTTGTAGAGATGTGACGACTCCTAATATATGTGCATGCGTTACATCACACTGAGGTCCGCCTTGGTTGCTACATCTTTCGGCTTGACAGCAGAATAATGACACAAAAATGTGGAAAAAACATGGTGATTTCTCCGTGAATTTCTAAAACGCGAAAGTAAAACGTGAGGTAGATTAATGCTTACTGTAAATCGGTGTATGAGAGCTTGCGCAACGTCTATTGGTGTTTCACAGCTATGGCACCGTGAATGAATCCACGTTTACGCTTAGTCATACTTTGATAAAACGATAAAAACTTTAGATAGTTGACATGAACTTATTGTAAAAAAAAACCGCGGGTGTAATAGAGAAGAAGAAAGGCAACAGAACAGAGCACTGAGCTAACAAAATGAGCGTTTATTTCGCGTGAACACATACGCCTTGGAAAGGGGAGAGAAGGTAAATGAAGGGAAGGAATTACGCACTGCACATGCGTCTCCACTAGTACATAAAACTGCAAAGGTCAATCACGTAGATAATTAGTCTCTTTGTGGTTTAGTACATTGGATGGTGCGCCTTCCTTGGAGTGCATCACCACTCGGCAAAGTGAATTGCTAGATAGCCTCCGGTTTTGTCTTTGAGAATATTTTTGTGCTCTCGGAGCCCGTCTTTCACACAGCGGCCCGTTTGACCAGTGTAGCGGCCATCACAAGACGTCGGTATCCTATAGACTGCTTAAGTCTTGCGTGGAACATATCTGTCAGCATGTCGCTTCTTGCAAATGAAAGCATTTGGGTGAAAGAAGTTCACTTTTTCGCACTTTGATCCTATTTTGACCGGCGCCGACAACACCGCCCTGACGCTAGCACGTGCTGCAGCCAAATTCATTGTCAAACATTCATTGTTCCAATTATGAACGATTTGCTTCTGGCCCGTTACGACAGCCAACCAAGTTGGACAAAACAAAATGTGGTCGGAGCAAACGGTTGGGTTGAAGTCTTCCAGTACGTCGACGACTTTTCACTTTTTACAACGACAACACGGCATAGTGCAGCAAGGTCGACGAGATTTCTGAGTACTTCAGTTCAAATAATCCGGGACTCTCGTTTACAAAGGATCTTCCAGAAGAAGGACAACTACGCTTCTTGAACCTCAAGATGAAGTTTGGAGCCGAGAACATTTGTCGGGAGTACTCACATTGTTCTAATAAAGACCTGCTTCCATTTTCACCTCATCATACCAATTTTATCAAACGGGCTATCGCACTTTTCGCTATAAGAAATGCCCTGGTGAGATCACGTGAGAATCAAATCGCTTCTAGCTTCGCCAAACAAGGTTGCCCTTTAAAAAAGGTCGGTTTTTCTGACCAGTTCCTGTCCTGGTTGGCCAAGGCAGTTTTGAATGAGCACCGCAAGACCACTTGCGGCAGACGACAGAGTAAGGGGGGCAGTCACGCCCTTTCTGCCCAATGTTTCGCACATGATCAAGAAGGCTGCAGTACGTGCTGGAGTGAGGATGCTGTTCTGCGCGACAGTCAAAATGGAATCAATGTGCAAAAAAGTGAATGCCCCTCGCCCGAATGCTTCCATTTCCAAGAAGCAACATGCTACAAGATTTGTTCCATGCAAGACTGAACCAGTTTACAACATACAGATGTCTTGAGGTGGCCGCTACATTGGTCAAACAGGTGACTGCTTGAATGACCAGCTCCGAGAGCACAAAAAATATAAGGAGAAAACCAGAACCAATGTAGCACTTGACTGTGTCGAGTGTGGATGCACTCCGAGTTTTGAACGGACGCGCGTCTTACGCCGATATCGCGATTCTCACGCCTGGGAGATTTATGATGCGTTTAAGATCCATTCTATTGGGGCAGCATGTGTAAGCACACCGTCAATCGCACTAACCGACAAAGAGATCAATTATCTACGTGATTGACCTTTGCAGCTTCGTTTACTAGTTGAGACGCATGCGCAGTGCGTATTTTTTGTCCTTCATTTGCCTTCTTTCCCTTTTAGAAGGCGTATCTATGTGTTCACACGAAATAAACGCTCATATTGTTAGCATAGCGCTCTGTCCTGTTGCCTTTCTTTTTCTCCTAGAGCTGAGCTGTTTTTTTTTTTACAATTCACACATCTCCATTCCGGCATCTAACATCCATCACTAATAATGGAACAAACCAGTGCGGTTATAGACGCTTAGGGTAGCTGTTGGTGGGGGTGAAACCAGAGAAAGCGATGCGCCAGCCAAAAGAGCGTGACTGATTGGACGCCTAACTTGGGCAAAGGCTGATTGATATGTGGGGTTTAACGTCCCAAAACCACTATATGATTATGAGAGACGCAGGGCAAAGGCTGACTCGGTGCATCTTGGAGTTATTGAACACAAGTGCCAGACCAGAGGGAAATGTGTTGTGTCGTGCCTTTGGCCAGCCCCGATAATTTGCTGGGTGAGTAGACAACGCGGAGTTGTAGCCGGGCGAAACTGGCGGGCGTCGCAGAGATATTGTTAGTATAGATAGATGCAATGAGCGGCACTTAGGGTAATGTAACCAAGTGTGGGTGTGAAGGCATTGACAAAAATGCACTTCTCCTATTAGAAACGCGCTGAATAAGACAGACCCTTAAAACGATGTGTTGAAGAAACAAATCATGGATGTCGCTGCCATGATGGATTAATGAACTTTAGCAAGAACGCTGTAAGAAGACAGTGGTAGACATAGAAGGCGTATTTTTAAAGCTTGTAAAGTATGTCACCCTGGCGCAGTGATATCATGCCCGGGTTGTGTTGTCGTGGACCTAGAGGTAATAGGTTAGACTTCCATTGACAGAAGTTCTTGTCTTCCGATCGTGTGTTTTTGACGTAGTTTTCCTGACGGAAATGCGTCAATGAAATTTCGCTGAACTCTGGCATAAAATATTTTCGTGATCGAAACCGGACGCGGCACATCAGTTGTCGGTTATCTCGTCTTTCTCTTTCTTGTCCTCTGCGCTGCGTGCTGTCCAGCTCAATGTGTACAACCAACTTGACCCCAGAACTGCGCGCACCGGCAGCCATCTGCTGTAACACACATATAGCTTATCATGGACTGTACGAAACCGGTCAACAGACAACTCGCACGCATGTATTCTACCATTGAGATTTCAAGCTGAGAATTCTAAAGTGCCACACAATATTCCCTGCACCTTTAGTTTGCTGCCAGTGAGTAAAACTGAAACCTTTTTCTGGAATACGAACTGCGGCATGCAATCGTAAAACGTTTTTCTTCTCTTTTCAGATGGCCTGGGACGTGAAAAAAGCAACTAGGTGTTTGCAACGTTAAGAAACATTTAAAAAAACTTGGAAGGTGCTTAAGTTTCACCTTCAACAGTAGCCTAATACAGAAATGTTGGGGTTTACCTTTTCTCAAAATCCCGATGGGATAATAGGAGAGATGTCGCAGTGGTGTGCACCGGAAATTTTGACCGACATGGGTTCCTTAACGTGCGTCTCAATCGCTTTCAATAGTCTATCATAATATATTAGTATGCAAACTTTTACGTTCTCAAAACCATGATAAAAACCATGATATGATTATGAGAGACGCCTTAGGGGAAGGCTACGGAAAATTTGACAATCTGGTGTTCTTTAACGTGCACTGACACTGCACAGTACACGGGCCTCTACCATTTTGCCTCCATCGAAATGCGACCACCACAGCCGGGATCGAACTCATGGCCTCCGGGTCAGCAGCTGAGCACCCTTGCCACTGATCCACCGAATCGTACTAAATCACTTTCAAAAGTAGAAATCGACAACATAACTAGACCCCGTGCGCTGCCCCTTCTAAACTGCTACCCCGGCTTCGGTTCTCGGCGGATTTCTCAACTGTGCTGAAGGGAAACCTACGTGCGTAACACTGGTCGTTTCAAACTATCCTAGAATGCCCACGGCAAGTTCTATTGCGCCGTGTCCACTACGCCATGCTTCTCCCTTTTGGGAATCAGAGAAGTGCGCACAACGCCTATACGAAAGGCATCACTCAGCTGCTCGCGTTGTTGGTGTTCTTGTTGATGGTGATGAGTGTAGTCGGATTGGGCTATCATCCTGATATCCATAACCACTAACACGTGACGCTGACGCCACTGACTGCCTAATTTGTTGATATCGCTCGCTTCACTGAATAAACCCTTTTCGTTACCGGACTGCCAACGAGCCACACGGTGGCGGTGGTGAAATGTTGAAATGTCGATGTCGCAGCCCTCGACAATGCCCCTCTCGCCAACAATGCTACCAGGCCCATCAACATTACTGCCAGCACCTAGGCCCATGGACACGTCAGTCGACACCTGGCTTGGCTGGACAACGAAGAAGAGTGAGTTTGAGCTGTTTGCCACAGCTATTCTATTGACCAGGCAGTCAGTGATGTTAGCGTCACATCTTAGTGGTTGGGGCTATCAGGATGATAGCCCAATCTGGCTACAATCAGTTAACATTACCTGAGCGATTTCTAATGGGTTTGCCTCTATAACACCCACACGTTGCTTCATTCACATCTTTTGACGCCTGGCGGTTTTCCATGCTTCTACCACGAAATATTACATGCAATAAGCACACTTCTCCCACTACATGAGCTTTGCTTGTTTTGTTTTTCTCGAAATAGTTTTAAGCAATTGCGGGGCTCTGGGATAGAACACGTGCTTGCCACGCTGAATGATTGGATTAAATGGCTACTTGAACTCAAGGTTCTCATTAAATACTTTGTTTGCATCTTTCTCGAGTTTTGAGTCATGGACAAAATTATAAGTTTTTGCTCATAACCAACGACGCCCACACCAACGTCCATACCAAAATCTCTGCAAAACGAGCTCTTGAATGCTATTGCGTTAAAAATAAAGCAAATAATTCTTCTCTGAAACCTAGTGTAGTATATTATATAGTCACACGAAACTTTAATAAGAGAACAAGTGCTCCGTGGTATTAGGAAAATCGATTGAATGATATGTAGGATTTAACGTAACACCATATGATTGTGAGTGACGCCGCAGTGGAGGGCTCCTGAAATGCCGACCACCTGGGGTTCTTTAACGTGCATCCATGACTGGGCACACGGGCCTATAACATTGTCGCCTCCATCGAGAATGCAGCCGCAGCATCTGGGGTTCGTTTCCGCGAC
The DNA here is from genome assembly GCF_043290135.1 of Rhipicephalus microplus. Classification (NCBI taxonomy): domain Eukaryota; kingdom Metazoa; phylum Arthropoda; class Arachnida; order Ixodida; family Ixodidae; genus Rhipicephalus; species Rhipicephalus microplus. The sequence goes on along the minus strand of NC_134710.1, from coordinate 290,777,400 downwards.
CTGCAGGTCAGCAGCCGAGTACCTTAGACACTAGACCAGAGCGGTGAGGTGGTAATAGGACAATAAATAATACGTGAAAATGATATAGAGGATATAAAGAGTAGCTCATCAGGAAGGCGTGCCGCATGCTTGGGCCTGGGCATACATGCCATCTCTTTGCTCTTTACTCAATATCTGTTCCAGCGTGAGTGTAATATATATATATATATATATATATATATATATATATATATATATATATATATATATATATATATATATATATATATATATATATATATATATATATATAAGGGAAAGAAGTGTATACCTAAGGGCTCGTTTTTCCGTTTTTAACACAATAATAATGAGATCTAACAGACAGTAATGCCAAGGAATGTATAGGGGAAGTTATTAGAACCAATGGAATGTAAATAAGAAGAAAGAAAAGTGGATGAAAAACTAAGTTATTTTTTCATCCACTTTTCTTTCTTCTTATTTACATTCCATTGGTTCTAATAACTTCCCCTGTACATTCTTTGGCATTACTGTCTGTTAGATCTCATATATATATATATATATATATATATATATATATATATATATATATATATATATATATATATATATATATATATATATTTATATATATATATATATATATATATATATATATACATACATATATATTGATAAGTTGCCCCGCCGCGGTGGTCTAGTGGCTAAGGTACTCGGCTGCTGACCCGCAGGGCGCGGGTTCGAATCCCGGCTGCGGCGGCTGCATTACCGATGGAGGCGGAAATGTTGTAGGCCCGTGTGCTCAGATTTGGGTGCACGTTAAAGAACCCCAGGTGGTCTAAATTTCCGGAGCCCTCCACTACGGCGTCTCTCATAATCATATAGTGGCTTTGGGACGTTAAACCCCACATATCAATCAAATCAAACTATTAAGTTTTTTTCTATAGTCAGCGCTTCTCCCCCTCCAGTGGTGTCAGTTTTTCTGAGATACCGGTATGCCTAGTCAGCACCTCCTCTATTTTTTTCAGTGCACGGGCGAACACTGTCTTGAGGCTGTTGAGTGCGTGCTCCACCTCCACTCGCTGTTGCCGCATGGTGGCGCTGTGCGAATAGACTACGGTATACTGGCGCTGAACGGCCGTGCGTATTAGGAAGCTCGCGAATTCGTGTTTTCATGTGAGTTAATTTGCAGTCGTGCTTCTTGACGGCTTACACGAATGCAGGGAGGATGAAAAGTAACACGAACATAGCGGCGCGCTGCATTTACCGGGCTCTGTCAGGCCGTGCTACCGGTTCGATATATCTGTTCGAGTTTATAGCGTGCGCGTTTTATTTTCTCTTTCAAGCTAATGCAACCTCATTATTTGCATGCCTTAGTATATAATACTGTTGTGTAATACTCTGCATATCTGACGGGAAGAAAATCAGATTGTTTTTTTGCACTTCTCATAAGTTACGCACACACACACACACACACACACACAAAAACTTGCCGGTCCCTTCATGAATTCACCTGAGACGACTGAAACGTAAAAACTATCCTCGTTTTCTTCCGTTTCAATGCACTGAATGTTTCCTACTTTCAACCGGGATATTTCTGCGCTAAACATGGTTTTATTACTGCCTCAAGGATTGGAGACAAAGCTAGTTGTCTGCCCCTCAGCTGATTATGCACTGCCCTCATGATCGGCTCATTTCAATCAAGTGACGTCACAAACATTTATATATGTGACGTCATATGATGACGTTTTCACTTAATGATGATTGATTGCCTCACTCGTCTTCCCGGCGCCAACGCGAGAGGACGCCGAACGCCGCTGGCGATCAATTTTCACTTTTGATGAGGCATTTAAAGCTATTGCTTTAATGCACTGTACAGCTGTAGCTCCGTGAAATTGCAGATTCCGCTAGTTTTCGGGGGGAGCGTGCTTGCAATAATCAGGCAGAACAACTGGTCTCCTAATAAATCTTCGCATTACACTCTAATATCTAACCGTCATTTACAACCCGAGTATTTTAGAGATTATAAGTAGTGGTGGCTGAATACTACCGCTGAATGGGAGCCCATGGGTATCACACAGCCATTCAGCCTCTGCTCGATACCGAATTGAGAGGCCAGAGGGCAGACGAAGGAAACTGAGCTGAGCAGCCGCACATTAAGGCTACAACAATCCATCCAAGAATACACAGACAAGCTCAGGCAACTGACCACAGGCCACATTTTTCATGCCCGTCACCTTGACTCAAGTTGAGAGTCAGCATTAGACTTCCGGCTTTAACAGCGCCTGTTCAAAACATAGGCAATAATCGTAGAAATCGCGCCGCATATGGAGCTGTTCTTGTTTATTTCAGGATGGTTTCAATGTTTAAGCTCTCAAATGGTGAAATCACCTGCCATAGTCACTCGTTTTCTGACACTTGCTTTTTCTTGGTGTCAACAGATGTGATGCTTTGCGAAGGGTACGTATGGTGACCTATATCACTGAAAGCGGTCGAGTAGCATTTTAAGGTATTTAGTGCATTAACTCCCGGCTTGCACATAATGTGCTACGCCACTAGCGAGTAGCAAGCATCGGGGAACATTAGGCACCCAAGCTTTTACTATTAGCTCCTGGCAATGGCTTCTCTCAAAAATGGACTTTCAGTTAGTCAAAAAAGCAGCTCTCAGTCAAGCGAACGCTACGGTGACAAAACAATCTTCCGCGGATTACTGGCATCAGCTATCTGGTATCAGCCTAACCGACGACAAGCGAGCCCCTCGATCAAGTAGTCACGAACAACACATGCCTTTGAAATGATCCGGGTGTCCAGAACAACAAGTGCTTCACGATTCTCGTTTCCAAGTTTTATTTACATCTTAAGCAATAAGAATACAGCCGAAAACCGAGCGGTATAGCAGCTTCGAAATGCAGCCGCGGCATTCGTTTGCGCGAGAGACGATGCGGTTAACGCGGTAGCATCTCTACTCCAGTTGCAGCGCCTGACTGCGAAACGCCGCGCTAGTACCGAAGGCCGCTTCCCGTTGAAATCCGCTCCTTCACCCGGGCACTAAAAAAATAGAGGAGGCGCTGGCCTAGTGCGTCTCGTGCTAACGCACAAGCGATTAGTTGGCGAGCAGCGGTGCATATAATGGGTTCCTTTCAAAAATGCAAAATGTAGTTCAGCATATAAGTGTCTGTTGACTGACGTGTGTGTCACGCCTGCCTTACAAAAGTTCTGTGTGTTCATTGGGGCCATTCAAGTTTTTTTAAGTGTAAAATTATGCTGTTGAGAATGGCATCATAGAAAAAAGTAGACAGAATGTGGTTGTCAATGAAAGTTTTTATTGACTTGTGCATGCAAGAAATAAAACTACAAACAGAGACGTGCTGCCCCCCCCCCATAAAATAAAAGCTCATGAATTTTCTCAGGAAGATAATTCTCCCAGTCTTATCGGCGACAAACAATACAAATGATACGAAGTGAAACAGATAACATACGTTCTGGCATGAGAAGAAAGTAGCAAGGGCTCGAACAAAATAATTGAACTTTTTAATATTTTTTCGTATATCATAGGTAGGAAGCATGTGGGGTAATACCTTCACCAAAATAACTGTGAAACAATTTAGGACATTGTGCGGGAATTCACTCAACAATGCACTATGCTACGTGTCATATCGTTTTTATTAGAGTGTTATGATTTTGTAAGCTGCGAATATTTGGGAACACATACAGTGTTGGACATAGGTGGCATGGCTAAACATATCTTTTTTTTTTCAATATGCTTCCTCTGTATGTGTCCGCATTAGTGTACTGTGAAAAAACATGAGTCAGAAACTTCATCAATGAAGTTATCACCGTCGGGCACAAATTCACTCTAGAAACTCGAAGGAAATGACGCAAAAGGTGGGCTAAAGGGAAAATACGTTTTGCCTCCGAGTCCTTTGTTGCACTGTTTTGTCCCACTTTTCAGCAATATCTTCATCAGTCGAAAATTTATCGCCACAGTTGATGGCAGCTGTGATCGGCGCCACAAGGGACGAACCATTACATAGAATAATTCATGTTAAATACATATTTTAGTCTTAAATAACACAATTGGTTAATTTAGATGCACTCCCTTTTCGAATATGTAGATATATAACTTGAAGGTCTGAATACCAGATGTCTCTAAGTAACGCAGGCAGTTAGAAGACCTTTCTTCTACAGTTTGTATCAATTTTATCAACAACCAAATGTTTTATATTTTTATCATTGCCTATGATTATTGCACAAAATTCCGGCCAAGATAAGCAGTGTAGGGGCTAGTTTGAACATTCTGAACAAAAAAAATGTACTGCAAAGTTCAAAACACTGAAAACAGGGACAACAAGGATGTTTGTGTGGTCCCTGTTTTTTTGTGTTTTCAACTTGTGGTGTTGCCCTAATTTGAAAATAGCCAGTCTGAAGTTACAAATAAGTAGGATCAATACGCAATTTTAGGTGTTGAAGGGCTCGATTCCCATGCTCCCGTCCAAGCCTAATTCATGTTAATGTTGTCTACACATAGTGAAAGACATCGTGGTCACACAAAAATAATGCATGTTGCCACAACAGCAGTCTGAACAAGTTTCACGCACAGCATGTGTGCGTAAAAAAGGTAAGACAAAAAGGACATAAAAACATTGTTATTACTGACTTCCTTTCAGATTAAGCCAAAGTTTTTGGGTTGCGTGTGTGCACATCATCTGGACGATGAGCAATAAATCATCTATGATTCGAATAATACGTTGCTTTTGCTTACATGGTTTACTTTAATTGAATGCGGCTGTAATCACTGGAAGGCTAACATAATGGCTCCTGGCAAGAGGTTGTGCCACACTTAAGAACAAATATGTGATCCGGAAAGAAACAAGCACGTATACGAAGACTACAAAAACAAGATCTGCAACGTTCTCACACCGAGATATACTAACAAGGAGTTCAGCTCTAGTTCAAACAACGTAGAGATATGCCAACTGCTAGATTTTAAAACAATGCAATAGTTCAGTATGACACACAGTAAAAAAGATAAGCTCCAGAGACATTTTTTTACAGTTTTGGATAAGACGATACGTATGTGAAACATACCATGTGCAGTTGGGCAATGAACGTGGTCATATAGCACAAATATTTACACATATGCGCACAGGAAAGTTATTCAAAGCAAACATTACAAGCGGGCACTCCACCACATAGTCGAACATGATATTCTGCGATTTAAACACCGAAATTTTCGGAGCTTATACGTTTTTCACCTCACCTCCATAGATTAAAGAAAAAGAGTGAGTCACCTTTAATTGAAAGTCCATGGTTGGAGGTTAGTGCTCAAAACCATGAGGATATATCGTAATGACAATGTAATTTTATAATTCAACGACTGTTGATTTTTGATGGTTGCCATTGTGTAATGTCTTAAGTTTTCAAACTAACACGTCTTTTTTATATCAGTGACAAGCATCAACAGTCAGATGTCTTATTATTTATTACATGAATGTTTGGCACCACACAGCATCAAAGTATTCCTCCTTCGTGTATCACACATGGTGTCTTTCTCATCGGAGAAAGAACACAATTGATCACAATAATTGCCGGCACTGATAATTGGATGAAAACTACAACAACAACAACAACAACAATAACAAGAACAACAACAACAACGACAACAACAACAACAACAATCACAGAAGTACGTACATTTGGAACTGACTCTTCAGAACTTCTTTTACACTGATTGAATATATACACCTAACCCTATCCGTTTGCCTCCATTCTCAACAAGAACATTTCTGCGTGGTGATAGGTCCGGGCTTACTTGAAGCTTCCAGTATTTACGTCAGTTTCTTGCGGAAACCCAGTGAATGATTTTTTTTGCGAACTGGGCGATTTCTTAATTTTCAGTGCTTGGTCCTATTCAACAAAGAACATTATATATGCTGTAATCACGCTTTCCAACACATTGAGAGCGTTGTCACCGAGACGGAAAAGATCTCAGTTCTAGCACTGATGATGCTTAAAGTAGCATGCAAAGAGAAAACATGTGCTGAAAAAAAAAATGGTGGCAAGCTGAACTTCAACACCGCCTCACACAACTCGAACTGTATTTCCCTAGAAGCTCAAATGAGCCAGCTCGCATGAATCCTCCAGTGAGTATTCAGAGGAGTGCATTACAAACTCCTATACACCCTGTTCATTGAGAAAAGGGTATCATATCGCATCTGCGAAAATGTGGTGAGTACGTTTAATATTGATCTCTGTAAGCATTGTAGGCAAGCGCCGAGTCCAATAAGATTGCCGTGACATGGCGTTTATGACTTGATTCCGCGCGGTTAAGTAATTGTGCATATATGCACAACGTTAACAAGGTAAAGTTGTTAGTTAAGTGAATGGCAACCCTAGCATTAGGGATCGAGGTTTGAATCGAAGGTATACTGTTACAATGTGGTTGCCCGCCCCCTGTCACGTAGGCTCTTCCGCCGCAATGCTGGTGTTTAATATCGCCCCGCAGACTGTACAGAGAATTCGCTATGGACTTCGAGTCACCAGTTTTCGCAATTTTACACCACTGGAGACGCTATTACGATGTCACTGCCACACTGTGGCCCTATAGAAGTGGTTGCAGTATCAAAGGCGATTAGCTCCGAGACACTGCCACATGTGTGCCCGTAATTAAAACGGCATTCGATTCAGGTCAGAACACCATCAATCCTCGCTATATATTCTACCGCTATTGCACGTCTCGTCCTCGCATTTCCCAGACGACAGTTGAAGCTGCTTGACAGGATCCGAAATACAGTGATTTTCGAGAGAAGAAACGGCCGATTTCTATCACTGCAACGGTCTGCGGCAAGCGGTCAACATGTAAACGTTTCGCTTTGTTCTCAACAGCGGGTTCATTATTTGATTAGAACCAGTCGAAAATGCGTCCAGCCGGTCTAGCCGTCGAAACTGTGCCGACGAGTTTGGTTTGGTTGTGGCTGCTGCATCTATAGCGCACTTTCAAATGACTTTACGTTGGGCAGTTTTTCTAGATGACAAAACACGTATCCTTTTCTCTAATGTTCATGAACACTTAGCAATATTGTAACGAGCAGAATGTGGCATTGCGTTTGCGTAATTATGAAGTTTCTGCCACAAAAAACGGCGGCAAGCACCCTTACTCGCTGTGCCATAAAATTTACTATAAGCAGGCTAGAGGAAACTTTCGCGCTATTGTCTATTGGGGCCATAGTGCACGGCGCTTCAGCCACCATGGGAATGATGGGTAGTACACCGATTTCTCTTAACTTCATTCCTTCGCCTCCGCTTGGCTATATGCGGCCTGGAGCCACTATGTAGCCAGACAAAATTCAGCAAGTGTAAACCAGTTCCGTTTCACTACCTTGACGCTTTTAAACTTGCCAGTTCAAATATGGTTACTACGTTCACAACGCTCGATTCTTTTCTCCGAAACGAGCGCTATATCCCAACAATAAACAGAACCACAAAGAGCGTTCACAGCCACCAGCACGAAGATTAGGCAAATAGGCGTACTATACATCATTCCCATGGTGGCTGAATGATCGCAGCACCAGAGTCCTTTCTAGTAAATAGTGTGTACAATATTTCAGCAACTGGCACGGCGCATAGAGTTTCCTATTCGAAACTATGCGACGAGCCAGTTGCTGACCGATAATCGCCTACCCTTATTCACCCATGTCAAACGAAACGACCATTTGCGGTAGTAGCAAAAAGAGCGAACCGAGCTAAAAGAGTGTTTTTTTTTTTGTTCTTGCGGCAATTGTGTGAAACAGCGGTCCCCAACCGTGCCAGTGAGTTTTACAATTCCGGTGACTTTAGCGAAGTTCCAAGAAGTCAAGTCATAGTTACTTTCATGCTGCTAAGGTTTTAGTGGTACGATGTATTGTAGCGTATACTCGCTGTTACTGTATAACGGCCAGATTGCAGTGGTCGCGAACATACAATCAACCTAGACCCTCCGGCGGCTGCATTTTCGATGGAGGCGAAAATGCTGTAGGCCCGTGTGCTCAGATTTGGGTGCACGTTAAAGAACCCGAGGTCGCCGAAACTTCCGCATCACTCCACTACGGCGTCTCTCATAATCATATGGTAGTTTAGGGACGTTAAACGCCACATATCATCATCATCATCATTATCATCATCAACCTACACACTCACACGTACACGCCGTCTAACTGCACGCGGCAAGTGCTTGCGTAGCGGCGCATCAGGATCGCGAGAGAGAGCATGTGAAAAAAGGTCACCCAGCATACTCGATTCACTTTGAATTACGTACAGGAAACGGCTTCATTTTCTTGGCCGCCACCGACGGCGTTTCCGTAATACATCACCTAACAACGTTTTCCTCGCTGTTGGTAATAATCTTAGTCGCCATAAAATAGTTGTGTGCACGTGCTAGAGGCTGTCAAATCAGTTGACGACACTACAACGTTCCCCGACAATCTTTAACGTGTGCATGCGCCATTCTGTACCAGATGCTGTGACGTAAACTATCTTCAAGAAGCGCTTAACTACTCAGGAAAAATTTAGCGCGAACATCGTTACTTGTAAGTGCTTGCTCATGTTTATCATTTTCCCAATCATGCTTGTGGTGATAGGCATAAGTTTGGCATCGAGGTACCACAACTTTAAAGTACCCCTAGGCTATTTACGCTCTTGCAAGAGACAGGATATGTGGACGTGTTTGCAAGCAAATGATTCCAAAGTCACGAAAACGGGCATTACACGTCACCTACCCTATGAGGCACAATCTGCTAGTACCTTTAACCTTTGTGATTGGCGGAAGCACCCAGTACTTGCCATCTCAGAGAACATGAGCCGCTAGACAAATTCTGTTGGTTCAATAAAAATATGCAATGCACAACCACCATGCACCACTATCACGATTTCGCCGACGGAATAGAAAAAAAAACTTGAAGATGACAAACGATCGTATTTAAACGTGAGTGTGAAATACATTTACACTCACGCATGGTATTATACGCGCTTATCTGCCTCTATTCCCCTTTACCCCTTCTCATGTAAATCTCCTCCCTTCATTACCAGCTATTCTAAACTGATGAACATTGCTTCTTTTCCTCTCTCTGGTGTTTTCCTTCCTGGTATATAATCATCGGGTGGTACCTTAAAAAATTGGTCGTACAGCGCGTGCCAAGGATGTAAGCCTCGGACGACTTCAGAAACACTTGCTTTTCTTCTCTGAATCGTGCGCAGACCATCGATGCAAATTACGCTTACAGAACCTGCCTTTGACCGATTACGATTGCAGAATAGTAAAAAAGCATCTTGTTGCGGCTCTTTCAACAGAAAAAAAAATCATGCACAGAAGAACTTTGAACTTTTCAGGAGGGAGTTCCAGAGTAATTTACATATAAAGAGTAAACTGTATTATTATACCGCCTGCGCTGTACGAAAATGTGTAATTAGTTTAAAAGAACTACTGAAAAATTAGTTAGCGTAACCTAAAATTTTAAAGAAATATTGAAAAAAAAATGGTAGTTAATAGATATGTGGAGTTTAACGTCTCGAAACCCTCATATGATTATGAGAGACGCCGTAGTGGGGGGCTCCGAAAATTTTGACCCCCTGGGGTTTTTTAACGTGCATTCAAATCTGAGCACACGAGCCTACAACATTTACGCCTCTATCGAAATGCAGCCGCCGCAGCCGGGATTCGATCCCGCAACCTGCGGATCAGCAGCCAAGTACCTGAGCCACTAGACCATCGCGGCGGGGCAAGAACCGGTAGTTAAAGGCATTATGCGATGAGTTACAAGTAAACAGATACTTATGCGCCAATTGCAGAACCTCATTCCTGCGTGTAACATTAGTATATATAGTTTTACTTATTTGGACACATCAGGCTCGCAAATGCTTATAAGAGTCTCTTCCGGGCTGGCAAGGACATAAGCGCTTTTAGTGTCGGGGAAACACTAGTTAATATCTTTCGGAATGTGCAATTACGTACTGCTCGGAGCCTTCCTTTTTTGTGCTTTGAATTCTAATATTTCTCTCTTTTGTTGCCTTTCATTGCAGGTATACACAGGATCCCCGTAGTTTCGTTTCAGCGTTGCGCTGATGACTACAGATGAACCTTTGTGAGGCCACTTGCTCTTGTGGGCGACACTGAAGACACACATTTCACTTTCTTGTCCACGCCACTCGAACTGCAGAGGCAGGCTCATCATACTATGTGATGTTCGGCCACGAGAAAGCTACGCTACGAAATGGCGGCCCTGAATTTGAATCCGGGATCAGAGCTACCAAATCGCCCAGCAGGAGTCCTTGGAGCAGACAAGAATCAATAACTGCGAACTCGCTTACCCTTTTCGAAAGGTTCTAGTAAATAGAGCAGCAGTACTACCACTGCGGTGGACTAAACAAATTAGTCCACCATATAGTTTGTTGCTACTCATTCTCGTGAGCTACGAAGGTCTTGGGTAGTGGCATGGATTCTATTTGCGCGACTGTGAAATAATGTTACCATGTCCTCATAATATTACATACAGCGCAGGACTCGAAAAAGCGTTCGCTCAGTGTTTAAGTTGCCGTTTACAGTTTCTACCGAAACACTTCGTTAAGCATTTGCATCATAGCGTTCATGCTGACAAGCTTGTCCTCTCAATGAAGGTGAGTTAGTTTTGTAGCACAACCGAAGAGATTTGGCTTCGTGCTTTTTCGACTGGCGAAAGCCTTGGCGGTACATCGTCCATGTCGCAGACGTGGTCACTGAAGGGGCTTGTCTCGGGAATTTCACTGTTCTTGAAACATTCAGAGCACACCCAGTAAGTACTGTTTAGTAAGCCTATACATTCAAGTGCACAGGTGGCACAAACACAAGAAGAAATTGTTCCTTCCATAACAAGGTCATCCACGAACACCAGCGGCTTCGTTTAATACGGGCACGTTCCGCGGAGGAGCCACGTGTGGTGGACAACTGGCATTAGTCGTACACGGGGTGCCAGCAGTGCTGCTCCATCTTAGGCCGAACGTGCAAGCGCTGGCTGCTCGACAGCATCTGTTGGGCCCCCGGCGGCGCCACTTTGTCCATGGGTACGAGCTCCACGTGAGCGACGTGCTTATCCGGCGCGTAGCTAGTTCTCCTGCAGGAGTCTCGCGTCGGCACGGTCCCCGTAGACACGGTCATACGCGATCTCTGCGACCAGCCGCCTGCAAAGTGGGAACGGAGAGTCGCCGTTAGACACGCCGCCCCCTCTTTGCCCGGTGGCGGCACCAATCGAACGCTTACGCGCAGCCATAGCCTATGTATGCGTCCACTTTTGGCAGAGAACACGGCTGGCACATAAACTATAACTCCGCAACAAACACTACAGTTATTTTCGTAGCCGCCAACGCCGTGCTCAAGCTGCTTGGTTTTAGGGTAATTATTCCGCGTTTTCAACTCATGATTTAATTTTTTGGGGTGTCTTATGCCAGTGCCATATTACAATTTCGAAGCGCCTCGTTGCGAACGACAGTAGACTAATTTTTATTACCTGCGATTCTGCACCTAGACCTAACTGCACGAGTGTTATTTTTCATTGCACGTTAACCTAACGAGTTTAAATTGCTGCAGCCGGGAGTCGTACTAGCTACGCCATGTGTAGCAGGCGCTGCGTGATCAACACCAACTTCACCACGTAGGCCTTATGCATGCTGTTTGTTCAGTCGTAAGTCACCGACACGCGCTTTCGTGCATGTCAAAAAAAAAATTTTCGCCGCGGGATATGTGCATGCCTCTTCTTATCTCTCGTCTAGTTACGTTCTCCTTCATTGTTATAAGAATCGGCAGAAAAAAAACCCATCAATATGAACGCATCTCGGGAGCTTTACAAACACTGCATAGACGAATTCAAACATTCGTTTTCTCTGCACTGATGGTTGGTGTGCTTTTTTCTATGCTACCACTCTCACGCAGTCGCAGAATTCATGTTCCGGGTCTTCAAGGCGTTTATTACACGTCTTTACCAGCCCTGTAATCTGCTGCCTTGTTTTAGCTACTCGACTGACCCGATCAGCATGCTCGCCGCTCATACGAACAGTGGTCAGGAACTGACATGTATGAAGGCTGAACTGGTGCTTTCAAGACGTTCATATCTGAGGCAACTACGGCAAGTGCTACTACGCTAGTGCATGATTACTTAAAGGGACACTAAAGGCAACTATTAAGTCAACCGTTATTGTTGAAATAGCAGTCCAGAAACCTCGTAATGTTACTTTTGTGCTCAGAAAGGGCCTATTTTGAAATAAAATCACGTTTTAGTGGTCCGCATCGGGTTAGCGCACTTCAAATTACCCGCCTCAGGAAGCGGACCGACCGGACCGACTTACGTCACTGTTGCAGTGCACGTTGCTTGGCTTTACAGCGCTAGTAGCAGCAGACCGAAAGCAGCGGCAGCCACAGAAGCAACAACGGCCTTTGATCAATTTCCCGCAATTGGCTTCGAGATTGCAGACGTTTTTTTGTTTCAACTGCACCCCGCTAGATAGCACCACCTGTCCCGTGTAACCACGCGAAAATTTAATTTTTGAACCACTCGCGCGATTCCCTATAGTAACGTCCGGCGGTTCTTTACTTCGATGAATCAAACAGAAACGAACGAGCAGCATTGTATTAAGTCTCTTGAAGCTCTTTATTTAGTGCAGTTAGATTGATTACTAGTGATTAATTGTTGGCGGTCTGTCTGATATCATCGGCATCGCTTTGAATATGACCTACTGCGGCACTTGTGTTCTTGTGCATTTACCTTAATTTCTCTATAATTAGGGCACTGTTGTTGATAGTAATGTCGTTTTAGATGTTGTCATACATTGAACTTTCACTCTGACGTAAATTATTATTTAAATTTAGTGTCTCCTTAAGCCCAAGAATGCACGAAGGTGCACTCCCGGATGCCAAAATTGAACAAAGTGATGAAATGAACCATAGATAAGATTCTGCCCTTAGCTATCATGCTCCGTGTTAGGCGTCAGTAAAAATACGTGCTGATGCATATACCTCTGGTTGGCACTGTCGGTTCAAAACTATAGACCTTCTTGTTCCTATACAACCGAATATAGTCGCCCCTGTGCTCTACGTCAGAATGTGGAAAGACGTGACCCATCCAGTGTGCTCTTGCAGAATATTTACTCTGGCAAAAAAAAGCTTAGTGTCAACACTGATTATGTACCAAAGATCGTATTATCATTCTCTTCAGCTAAGACACGTTCTTGGTCGACACACTAATACCACCTGCAGTATGACTCACGCAAATAACATACTTTCCAACTTCCTTGAAGGCAATTTTAGGAATGGACACTTAGAATTGTTGGTTGCTCCGAAGTGTTTTGCGTATATTTTCCACCTGTCACGCACAATGTGTGTTATGCCACTTCTGCCCACACCCACCAAGCATCAGCAAGCTAGGTGTGCTGCCAGGCATACCTCTTTAATATGGATGTCTATAGCCACTGTGGATGCAAGGTGGCCATGAAAAATTGTGACAAAAGAGGGGGGGGGTCATATAGTTCAGCACTAAGGGGTAGTAGTCATAAGTTCAGTCAGTCAGTCAGTCAGTCAGTCAGTCAACAAACTTTATTGGGTTCTAAGGAACTACACAGTCGTATTTGCGGGCCGAGCACACGTTGAGGTCGGAAGACCATGGTCCTCCGCTTGTTCATGGGTCCTTTGGACAGCCCTTAGTTGTTTATGGAGATCGCTGCTTCTGAGGGCTTCCTCGCAGTCCTCTTGTTTATTAAAAGAGGCAATTTGTAACGCCTAATATTGACAGAGCATATGAACTAACGAGCACTACTCTTCCTTGCACTCAGGGCAGTGTGGATCGATGTCTGAAGCAAAGCGACTGAACGTTCCTTCGTCGGGAAATATCCCGTTCGTAACAATCTAAGGGTAGAAGGTTGAGGTCTTGTCAGCTCTGGCTGCGGGAGCGAAATTTCTTGTGCCTAAGCTGACAGCGTTTCACCATTTCGTAAAAAGAGAGTAATGGGTCGGATTTATGCTCCAAACCTGGATTGCCTAGCGTATCGGGACCATCGCGGAAAGTCAGACATCGCACTTGGTCATGAAGTAGTTCATTCGGGCTGGGTTTACTGGAATGTACTTTTATGCCCATGTGCGCTGGGAACCATACGATAGTGTGAAAGGTATCAGGTGGTCTTTGCCTGATTACGGCCGCCACCTCTTTCGAGATGAAACCACATAGAAAAGCCCGTATGGCTGATCCGGAGTCAGTGTTTATGTAAGGCCACGAGGGGTCGTTCATAGCTAGCGCGATGACAGCATCTTGGGCCGCTGCAATCATGACATGTGTAACTGAACCTGTATTAAGGATCGTCCTATGTGGATCAGCTACAACAGCTACAAATGAACCAGTCCACCCATACTGCACAGAATCTACGTAAGTAGTTATATTGCTTTTGTGCACAAAGTCTATGAGGGAGCGGGCTTGAGCCTTGCGCTTAGCCACAATATATTGCTGGTGTACATTCCTTGGGAGAAGGCTAACCTGAAAGGTCTCCCCAATGGTGTGAGAGAGGACGGTGGTATTCTCGTCGATGGCCAAGGAGGCCAGTGTTGCGGACTTCAGGATGTTTCTGCCTCCCTTCGAACACGAGAGACATACGGTCTGCACCATTCTTTGTGCTTGATTTACCTCTGAGAGGGTGTTGTACACCCCTAGTTCGAGGAGTTTCTCTGTGCTAGTGTTAACACGAATGTCCAGTATGCACTTGATGCTTTTTATTATGAGCGACTCGATTGTGGCTTCCTCCGAGCGGGACTATTTCAGCGCCGATGCGACACAGTTATTGTGGTTCATCATGATACAGCCTCGGGAGACTGCTCGCACTGAGGTCGCTTGTGCGATTCAAGACTCTTGTGATTAATCTTAGCATGTATTCAGTGTGTGCCTTCACGCGAGCAAGAGTCTGAGGGTTGGTTCCTTTTGCGTAAATTATAAGACCTAGAATCCTTATGGAGTCGGCTCTAGGTATCAGCTGGCCAGATGTGGCATATATATTAATGGGAATTTGCTCGAGAGGTGTAGAGAATATATATATTTTGTGCCCCTGCGATTCGGTCTAAAAAGCTGCAGTTACGACTTTGTCGAAGTCTGACAAATTCCCATTTGTTTCAGTTACTTTTCGGTAACTTCCCGGGCTTCCTAAACGGCACGCTCCACGGCCCCATCAGACGCCCCCCCCCCCCCCCCTCTCCCGCACCAGGTGGTGATTTCGTACGCGTAGAGCACATGTTTCGTGCCCTCGACTCTATCCTGCTGCTCCGAGAGACCTTCCATTGCTATATTCAAAAGAAGGGGTGAGATAACTGCGCCCTGCGGAGTGCCCTTCGCCCATAACTAGAACTCTTCAGATCTCAGTTGGCCAATTTTAATAGTGGCTGTAATGCCCCTTAAGAAAGAGCTAACGTACGCATAGAAGCGTTGTCCTAAGTTTAGGTCCGAGAGGGACAGTGGCATGGCCGTGTGGTAGCCATAAGGTGTCAGTCTTTTGTGTCATTGATCCTTGCCTCTCTTGGGATAACTGCACTTGGTTTATTGCGCATAACATAAAAATCAGATGTTTGTTTTTAGCTGTTTAAGTCAAGCGCCTAGGATTGTGGCTCATGCGTACTACGTGTGGAACAATACGTCTGAGTGCACTTTCTTGTGCTGCTTATTTATTTTACACATAAATTGTCTGTATATTAAGCTAGAGGAAACAATTCAACGTCGTAATGCGCAAATGTTCTTCTCCATTCAGCACAAATCACTAGAACGATTGTGAATGAGTGTGAACGCAGCAGCTAAATAAAAGTATGCCACGAAGAGAGAAATTCAGCATGTGGATAAGTAGGTCGAGTGCACTAGCAGATCCGTTTGCGAAATCCCACTAACATAAGGAAAAACCGCAGATACACGGCAGAACAGCTGTTGTAGAAGTTCAGCTTTGATGGCAGATCCGTACAGCTACCCTCCATATGTGTGGGTGAGCGAACCTTGCCAATATACATAGAAACTTCTCCTGATATGCAATTGGTGCATGACGTCGGAGCAACTATAAAGTGACATTGAAATTGTTCTGATCCGAAGTTAGAATGCCGTACACGTGGCTTGATCTGGTTAGATGGCATAGCAGGCACCAAATCTTTTCAAGTGACCGCTCAAGTTCAGCAGCTTCAGCGTCGCTTCCTGCGTCTGATTCATCGCACGTATCAAAATATGATGTATCCGAAACAAAGATGTCACCACCGAGCAAAAAAAAAAGAAAAAAAAACAAGACCACGCGCAACTACTCCATAAAGTCCCCGATTACCGCGAACGCGCAGCTACCAAGGCGCGGCTAATCGTATCATGAGACATGAAAAAATGAAAAAGCACGCCTGAAAGAAATAGATCACGCAGAGTTCCGATCCACTCTGCTATCCGTCGTGTAACCGTTTTGACTGCTCCACGGAGTGGTTGCAGCATATAGTCTGTTCTCGACCTGTTACTGGAACACGCAACGCGCGACTTGGGCCCTACTTCTGTAAGTCGAACATAGCTGCTCTGAAACGTGCTGAAAAAGTTGCTTCGACTTCTTTGGAATTCGTTATAGGCGTCATATTGCGGGTATACGCGCCCATTGCTCACAGTGCTAAGCAAATTGTTGGCGCACCTTAAGGAACGACAATCTCTCACCCACCTTTTTCTCTCGTAAAATGCCGCGAGTAGTTACGAGAAATAGAGAGGTAGATTTGAGGAACCCTCGCCGAAATTTCACTCCCGTCTATTCCGTCCATACACCCCTCGCTTCTGCGCGTTCATTTTCTTTCTCTCGAAGTCGAGACAGCATTCACATGATTCAAGGTGCATCGGTAAATTCAGTGGACTTGGCCTTTTGCGCGTAGGGAATGGTCCTTATCTTGCCTTTTTGGTCTGCTATTATGTGTTGTGCAAACGTATGCACTGGCATGATTATACAAAAGTATAGACACATTACATGTTTTAAACACGGTAGGCGCCGAGTGACGTCACGGCGCGTTGGCTCCGCCCAGTCGTCCCAGCTGAAAGTGCGCCACCAGCCAATATGAACACGTGACGACGAGCGGACCAGGTGCGTGAGCTGCCTTCGAGAACAGCGCGTTGGGAAACCTGTCGAATGTTTAGAAGCTGCGGCCGCAACAGGGAAAGTTGCAGTCGCTGTAGAGGGGTTCTGAAACGAACATACGAGCTATGTTGACGTGTAGCTCTAGATTTGAGAACCTCGTCAAACATATGAGGTACTTAACTGCGGAAATATAGCTAATTTCATCGTCATCGTCGTCACATGTGCACGTCGTCACATCGTCGTCAAATATCATCGTCGTCACATGTGCACGTCGTCACATGTGCCTACGTCACATGTGCACACTGTTACTAATGCAAGGACAGACCTTTTCTGCAAGAAGCTCTAGAGTACAATATGCAAATGCGCGGTGTAAAAATACGGGGCCATAAAATGTTACGGTAAATTTTCGCATATATTATATGTTCCGGAGAAGCTATTCATGCGAATGACCAGGACGACCTCGGCAACACTTTCATCCGCAACACGCTTGCGATAATGCTTCAATAACATGCTGTGGACAATGCGGTTACGTACTTGTAAGGTCCACGGCTCAATTCGTACGTTCAAGCAGACGCCACGAAATGCGTGTGACTGGGCAAGTTTCTTGCGTGATGCTTTTCTGTAAATTCACACAGACGTGAAAAACTAGTGAAACGCACCAGAGCCAGAACAGGACACTTGTGCCAGGTGTATCAGCATATAGCCGCATATAATAATAAAAAACAAATTCTAAGTTATCCTTTCGTTGGCTGCTAATTTAATGAACAGTACCCACGCAAAAACAAACACATGCTCGATCGTTGGCTCGGTGACCGAATGACACCTTTATTTCACGTCAGTATGGCGATATAATTTTGACGTGTCGAAGACTTTTGCAGTTATATAAACAATGGCAAACCGTGAAAAATGCTTCGCATATGACAATGTTATCCAGGACGTTAACGTGTTTTACGTAAATGTGCTCGATATGCCTCCACAGCTTATTAAAAAAGCGTAATTTCATGGCTTATTCCAACGCTTGAGAGAGCTAATTGCTTTTTACGAGTAAGCCGCTCCAAAACATATCTGGTGAAGCAGCGTTGAAGGCAAGTTTTCGCGTTTCACAGCAGCGGCTGATCGGCGACAGTTTTCGTCAACAGAAAACTGAAAAAAAAAGACCTGGTACATCTTTCTTGTGCCTTTCCGTGCAAATCACCGTGGAAGTTCATCGGTACAACACTCTTTCTTCTTTGCACGGCCACAAACAGCGCATGCACCAGCGAAAACACAGCAGCAACAGCGGTAGGTGCCGCTGGCTTTTGCCTACGAAGCGAAACCAAACGCCCCACAGAAGCGCCACCGCATTTTGGTAACGTGTTTCCGGTGCAATTTTTCTATACTTCGCACTTCACCATTTGTTCCGGTAGTCTTTTTATTTTTATTGCGATAACAACTATATAGACACTCTCGGCTGAAATTGCCGCCTGCGTTGGCGTCCCCGTCACTCACAGTATACGTATACTTGTCTATATATATTCTGCGAGCAGTTAACCACTGATCTACTGAGGAGCACGTTCCTAAACGATCAAACGGCGAGTTATTTAAATCAACCACTTACCGCCTGTGATGGGCATCTCAGAGGGGGTGGGGCTATCGTGTTTTCAGCATTACCTGCAAGATGGCGCAAAGAGCACGCGTAGCCACATTATCACGACGCGGTGGAGTCGGTCTGATATCCCACGTGCACTTTGCCCCACGGAGAGCAGGGGGTAGACGCTCACTCGCGCGCCCTTATCTCGCCGTATAGAAGGTTGAGTGTCTCGGCTGGCCTTCGGCTTTCACCAAAAAGATTCTGTTGTAGTTATGGGGTGCACGAAGGTCACTGCAATCGTCGCAGAGTCTTCGTTTGCGAAAAGAGCGTGCTTTTCAGAAACAGCAAAACAACAACCGAGACACTTATTCACGTTCATCTGTACTTGGGAGTACGTGTCGTGCATCATTTGTGCGTGAAAAACGCGGGCACGTTTAAATCTGCTGGGTATTCTGCACGAGACCTTCCAATTTGTTGCTATCGCGTTCATTGTTTCGCCTTTGTGGCCAAGCTGTGACATTTTTCGGTGTTAAAAACAAGCGCAACTCAATCATGAGCGTGTGACAACTACCTTGGTTATTAAACTACTTGGTGCCCGTTGTTGCATGCAGGGCTGTGGAGCGTAGATAAAATCACGAAAAAAAGTCTGAAACAGGTTCGATTACTCCCTATGAGTTCACGCCTTGCTTAGGTTGCTGTGGCTAATGACTTTGTCAGAGCACAAGTTACGCTACGATAAAAGAACGCAGAGGGGACCAGCTTTTCTAGGCAGCCTAGACAGCAAAACAGCACTTCCCAGGTAATCCGTCGGCCGTGCGGGCCCAAAGGGCTTGAGGCAAGCCGACGGGACTAAAGAATTCGCTGTGCTGTTGCTTTCTGAACCCCCAGGAAGAACGACTCATCACACGTAGCAACTTGTCCCTTGTGACACGTGGCAACTTGAGTGCACTTTGAGCGAGTACACTTCACCGCGAGTGTCATTTGCGCTCTGTCCTACGAGAAAGTTTAGTGTCACTTGCTGCAAAGTACACTTGCAGGCAAGCGCGTTCCCCAACCTCACTTCGCTGCGACGAAGTGTGTAGCCTTGGCACCAGTTGCTTGCACAGAAATATGGTGTTGCCTAAAGCGGCACTCATACTATTTTCAAACCATTGTTTTGGTGATAAAGAATACTGCTGTGTATTAAAGAAAGTTTTAATACAACAAAAACCTCGCTACTCTTACCATAGGTCCGATTGCGGCCACGTCTGCTAGGGCCTGGAGGGGGCAACCCTTTTTGTGCAAAGTCTTCGGCCATCGCGTTTTCAAGTTACTTTCTTGCACACTTGCACATGTGTACGCGAGTCGTTCTCTAATCATTTGCAATGGCGTGTGCCACTGGCGCTACTTTCCCGAAAACAACGTGGTCCAACGATTACACATGGGCGCAAAAGTAATAAATATATGTTGCCCTACAAATCCGCCAACTGCCACTGCCATCATTTCCAAAGTACATTTCATTCTCACGTGTAGCAGCGAAACGCCAAAATGACACTTTCTGAGCGAAAGTACACTCTCTCAAAGTGCACTTATTTTGTCACGTGTGACAGGGGTATAAGTCAAAATTCTTGCACGTGTCCAAGCGGTGCCAAGACATGGGGCCCGATCACAACAGGGATTATACAACAAAGCAGTGTACTCGACGAATATATCTGTAACTTGCTTCACCGCGGTGGTCAAGTGGCTAAGGTACTCGGCTGCTGAGTACACTCTCTCAAAGTGCACTTATTTTGTCACGTGTGACAGGGGTATAAGTCAAAATTCTTGCACGTGTCCAAGCGGTGCCAAGACATGGGGCCCGATCACAACAGGGATTATACAACAAAGCAGTGTACTCGACGAATATATCTGTAACTTGCTTCACCGCGGTGGTCAAGTGGCTAAGGTACTCGGCTGCTGACCCGTAGGTCGCGGGATGAAATCCCGGCTGTGGCGGCTGCATTTACGATGAAGGCGGAAATGTCGTAGGCCCGTGTACTATGATTTGGGTGCACGCTAAAGAACCCCAGGTGGTCAAAATTTCCGGAGCCCTCCACCATGGCGTCTCTCATAATCATACGGTGGTTTTGGAACGTTAAACCCCATATATCAATCAATATATCCAAAACTTTGACGTAGCCGTATCTGTCCCTCTCTCTCTTTTTTTCTAGAGCACAGCTCTTAGGCGCCCGTTCGTGCGTTCAGCGGCATCGCCGTTGTTGGCTGGCGTCGGTGATGTAACTGATAGACTGAACCAGGATGAAACAGAGGGAACGCGGAGTTTATCTATATGACGAGCCACTGGCCTCTTACTCTGGCCTTGACACGTGCACATGCAGGGCTTGCCCGTGCCCTGCAGCTGTCTTCTATTGTCGTGACGGGGCTGTCGGCATTTCGCTTGGTTCGCGACGTCTGCAATGCGCAGAGTTGTGTGCCTAGCGCTCGAGCACTGGCAGTTTCGGGGGCAAGATGTAACGAATGTCATATTGGGAGGCTACGACTGCGATTAGCCAACACTTCAACCACAATTGGCGTTGCCCCAACACGCAATTACGCTTTTGAGCAATATCATATTCGTCAGTGATTTTTCTATCTTCCTTGTAGGAGTGCCCCTCACGTTATTCCACAGAAATTCAAAATAAAGGCACGTCTACATCGAGGCATCCATGCTTCATTGGAGAAAAACGCTGAGAGGAAACAAAAAGGCCATAACGAATTAGAGCACGCAGTAGTATAGAAAAGAAAGAAAGAAACACGAAGCAAGGAAGAAAAAAAAACAGAAAATGGTACCGCTTAGGAAGGGTGATTCACCAAGATTCATTTTTAAAAAAGACAAATAAGGAAAGAAGACAGGAACTTCGCACTGCCCACTTTTGAGATCACCGACATGAGAGAGGCATTAACATAGATTATTACCATTGCTTTCTCTTTCATTCGCAATCCATTCCTTCAAACGAGGCCACAATTTGGGTTCACAAAAGAAGGAACGGGTGCGCTTTAAACAAAAGAACCCATCATCGCAAGTTGAAAAGAATCACAAGAACGTGTATGTTGACGAAGTAAAATGGAATGCCAGTGAATATTAATATAACGGGGCCAAAAAGAAAAAAAACGCAAATGTAGTCGCTGGCCTACGCTATATAGAAACAGCGGAGAAGTAAAAATATAGAAGACCAAGAAAAGCACCCATGCCACGTGCTTTCGGGTCGATATCGTGGGCTTGCTTCGAGTCTAGACGAATTTACTCTCCACCAGGAACACTTTCGCACAATCCAATGGGGCGGAAATCTGTGACCCTTTTATTCTTGGGCGCATGCCCCCGCCGAGTTATGTGACGGGCCTAACACTCCGTTTTCGGCTGAGCTGCTCAGCAGCGTGCGGCGACGAGATGTCGTCTTAAGTTTTCGGCTCTCGGCCACGGGCCGGATTTTACGTCGACACTTCACGTCGCTCGCGCGCAGTCAAGCACACACGTGTTCCGCTCATTTGACAACGCGTCCCGCTTGCCTCGTCGGGGCTAACTTAATTCTCTCCGTGCACGGATGCGAGGCGCCGATTTTAATAGGCTCCGAGCACACGTTCCGGAAATTGGGTGGCCGCTTCCCGAGGCGGTTCGGTGTCTTGCGAGGTGGAAGCCAATCCCCATCAGCCGCGAAGAAATTTAGCCCCGTTCAAGGCACCAAGAAACTAGCTGTCGGTGACGAAAGAATTGGTGTCCCGTTCTGTGCTGGGCATAACACGTTGAGCCCACCTACGTCTCCGGCGGGCTCAAAACATCCGGCTGAAAAAAAGAAAATAAAAAAAAACTGCGGACATAAAGAAAAGAAATAAGTAAAACGCGCGCGCGTGCTTCTCTCTCTCTCTCTGCGTGTACATGTATGTGCGTCCGTTGTCTGGTTGGTTGTTATGTGAGGATTAAGGTCCCAAAACCACCATATAACTATGAGAGTCGCCGTAGTGAAGGGCTCCAAAAATTTCGACCACCTGGGGTTGTTTAACGTGCACCCAAATCTGAGCGCACGAACCTACAGCATTTTCGCCTTCATTGAACATGCAGCCGCCGTGTGTGCATCCGTGCATACGTGTTAGTGGTTCAAGCATGAA
The DNA here is from genome assembly GCF_043290135.1 of Rhipicephalus microplus. Lineage (NCBI taxonomy): Eukaryota > Metazoa > Arthropoda > Arachnida > Ixodida > Ixodidae > Rhipicephalus > Rhipicephalus microplus. The sequence continues at coordinate 290,754,608 of NC_134710.1, read as the reverse complement.
TGGTAACATAGGTTGCGTAAAAAATACAATTCGGGAATTCCACACTACAACTAGAACCCGAGTAAAACAAAGATTTTTTTCAGGAGTGCACAAATTGTGCGAGTTGTCACAAGGAGATGGCAAGTGAAAAACAAAATATGGCTCATTCCCCTCTTTAGTGATCGGTATAACACGAAAGTGAAACGCAATGTTCACAGAGGTCGTTGAGCGTTTATTGGGCGTTCTTTCGCCATGAGGACGAAGAAACGAATGGTAGAGCAACACATTGCCATGTCACGCGAAGAACGGCAAACAGCTCGAAACTTGCAGCACGCATTCAAGCAGAAAGACCACATGAATTGGGCACACACAGGCAGAGCATGGGCAAATCACTGTCAAATCTCGGCACTTGAAGCACGCTGCTCAAACAGAAAGAAAGACGCATGAAACGAACGCACAAGTACAAACCTTGGCGAGCCCGAGTAACTGTGACAATTCTTACTGCTTCATGGGTGAGCAGCATGTTACTTTCGCTGCGACATGTTCAAGAGTTTCTACACAATGGCAGTTATCACAGTTGGGGAAGTCAGCCATACCAATGCGATGACCTAATAAATTGGTGAAAACAACGCCGACCCACAACCGATATAGCATTGTAGCACCCCGTCGCGAAGTCTTTGATGGCAGCTGTAATTGAAGTAATGAAGCCAGGTTCTGTGGGCGTCGAGTGGAGTTTGGTGGAAGATTCCAATGCATAAGTGTGGTATAAGGCGCGATGCGGTACATGGAGCCGCAAAGCTGGCAATAAAGCACAGTGCAAACACGCAGCCGTGGTATGCATTCACATAAATAATGAAGAAGTCAATTCATGCACCAGCCAACCCCAGAGTTGGGGCAAACCGATACAGCTTTACACTTGGAAAGGGTCTCTTGCCATGTTCGGCGATGTTATGGCAGCCCACGACACAACAATACTTTGAACCTCGCCGACCCTTCCGTGGCGTCGCCTCTGACATCGCACAAATGCAACTACGCAAGGTGAGTGTCTCCTTTTTGCGCGCCAAGCTGCCGGCACAGCACTGAAGTTCTCCGAACCGACCGCGGAAAGCATTCTGGGCGTGTAGCTCGCACTCCCTCTTCGGCACCGTGAATCACCTGCGCCCTCAGCCGCACCTATCCTTAAGTTTCCGGAGCTTGCCGCCAGGGCCAGGTGTGGCGTTGTCGTCGATCCGCTAACGTGAGCTTCGGTACCCTATAAATAGCTTGCGGTTAATAAGCTACGCAACGTGCGCGTTGTAGCCTGGTGGCCTGCGTCACGCGATGATGGGTGCGATGTCTTTGGTTCGATGTCTCGCTAAGAAACTTTTTCAACTCATTTTTTCTGAAATTTTTTCGAATACATTTTTAACGTCATATTCATGACAGAAATGCGTCAGCAGAGCCGTGGTGGACCCCAGCATAAAACACTGGTGTTAATATAGATGACGGCACGTCACCGACTGCATGACTACTAAAATATCCCACGTTATGAAAAACATGCCGCGAAGCCGGCATGATTCTATGATCACAATGACACTACAATGTCAACTGTCGACTGAGGGGATGAAATGACAATGGTTTGCCAATGAAGTGGACAGAGTCAAGGTAACAATAACACAGAAGAGAGTGTGTCGATGGTAAAACGGTGATGCTGAGACAATGACTCACTGATGACCACAACATGTCGATGAAAGTGTGTTTGTGTTGGACCGCGTGTATGCTTGTGCGTATAAAAAGGTTAGCCAGCCAGTCACCTCACTTTGCACTATATTGTACTGGTCAGGAGCTTTTCTCAGACGACATTTGTGCTAGTGCGCGCTCAGCACACGCCTCATACATTTGCTACAGTGGTACATACGCCCGGGCTGGCTCAAGTTGCATAACAATAACACCTCCGGGAGGGACCATTGACGGATTCTTAGCATAAAACGCAAAATTTACAGGGGTATATTACATGAGGATGTATAGAATGAGAAAAGGTAATGAGATGGATGATTGTACGCACACACTCAGCAGCTTGGCGATGTCGCTCTGCCTTACTACGTTTACATTTGCTCTTACATGTTGACAAAGAGGAAGAGAGTAATCACCCCTGAACTGATGTTTATTTTATGGAATAGTGGGACGAACTATCTTTTTTGGCAACAGTGCTCGTTGCGAAATTGATAGTAAATGACGATGTGTTCGGATATCATTTGGTGACATGGAAAAACCGTTGCATGCCCTCCACGTACGATTAAAAAGCCGTATTCAATGCCTGCCTCGGTGAAACAAACTTGGCGCTGCTGGCATTAGATAGCACTTAGCACTGTGCGATAACTGGTAGTAAAGACTTCGCCTAAGTAATAATTCGGGGCATGCGATGTAAGAAGATTGGTTTCCGTTCCGAGCTGTTGACTCAGGACAACATGCTCCTGATCAAGCACCAGCTCATACAGGTTAGCCCAGTGCATACGAGAGCGCTCCTAGGTCTCGACGTCGAAAAAGCTTGTGATCGCATAAAACACAAGGCCATCCTCGAGGTCCTGCCCCCGCTGGGTCTGGGCGAGAGGCTTTTCCGCCTAGTCAAGTCATTTCTTGGTGGTAGACAAGCCAGCCTCACACTAGGAGAACTAAAATATAAGGTGAGGGCACTGGGCAACAGAGGCACCCCACAAGGAGCTGTGCTTTCACCCATGTTATATAATTTATCAATGACTAGAGTTGCGAGTAATTGGAGCGGATAGAAGGTATACACTTCGCAATATATGCCGACGATATAACCATATGGAGTGCCATCGGAAACATAGGCCAAATGGATACAAGACTTCAGGAGAGTGTAGACATCCTGGAAAGCACTCTCGGCGAAATTGGGCTAAATTGTTTGGCGGCGAAGTGAGAACGTTTGGTTATAAAAAATCTAGGTAGGGGTCGAAGAGGCAAGGGCTATGTCCCAGGTGAAGAACCCAAGATTATTGTGTGCTGTCAGGATGGATCCGCGATCAAGCAGGTCGAAAAAATTAAAGTTCTAGGCTTCTACATAAAATCTGGAGGTAGCAACCTTACTGCCATTCAGCCTACTTAAAAAAAAACTGGCCAAGTACTCAGGGTACTAAAGAGAATCACCAACCGACACAGGGCCTTGGTGAGGACAGCGCTTTTTAAGGCTACTACACGCCTCCACTCGCTGTCACTTCACCTACGTGGCAGGTCTTTTCCAATGGTCACAGGCCGAGCTGAACAAGCTCAACACCATTATCAGAAAGTTAGTCAAGGCTGCCCTAGGTATACCCAACAGTGCGTCAAACGAGAAACTCATGAGCTTAGGCGTGCACAATACTATGCCAGAAATGGCTGAAGCGCAACAGCCGGCGCAGCAGGAAAGACTAATGAGGACACGTGCGGGTAAGCTGATACTCAGGGCAATCGGGTCAGTCCCCAATAGATCGAAGAACCCGAAGGAGGTCGAGGTCGAACTGAACGAGGAGCTTAGAGACGCAATCAAAACCACTCCCTGCCGAGAAACATGCATCCGGAACACAATGTCAGCAGGCGAAAAGCAAGAGCGAAAGTTTTATTGAAAGAAATCGAACAGGTAGGACAACAGGCGGCCATCATGGACGCAGTCTGGATGAAAGGCCAAAAGGCCTACACGGCTGTGGTGGTCGACAGCCATGGAAAGGTACGGGACGCCCTGACTGTATGCTCACTAAGGACTCCACGGTGGTGGAACAAGCCGCGATTGCTTTAGCTATCAGGAACAGAAAATGGTCATACATCTATAGCGACTCCAATGCAGCAATTACGAGCTTTGACAAGGGCCATGTCGCTGATACTTTGGTTAAACTTATGAACAAAGTCAACAACATCGATACTGAAATCTGATGGTTTCCTGCGCATAAGGGACAAGTGGATGAAACTCGGTTCAACCTCAATAAGGCGACGAATGACCTGGCACGAGGATTCGCTTGCCGTGGCGGTCAGACCCGACCCGATGCCCACTACCGATCCGGGGACTATAAAGATAATTTAATCACATACAATGACATCGTAAAATATTATTACTTGGGGCGTAGGCAATTCCCACTGCCACACGCAAAATTTAACAGGGCTGAGGCAGTCACGCTACGTTTACTGCAAACCGAAACTTACCTCACTTCGTATTTTCTACATAAAATTGACCCTGACAGTGAAATTCAAAACAAGTGTGACGCGTGCGATGACATCATTGGAATAGGACACATGCTGGCGGGCTGTCCCGCGACTCTCGGCGACCCCGAAGAAAAATGGCTTTACTGGCAGACGATGGTGCGAAGCGCGTCTTATTAAGATCAAATGCGGGCAGTCCAGAAGGTCCACGATGACGCCACAAGGCTCGGCCTGATGGTACCGACGTGAACGCGGCCCGCCTCGGTCTGAAAAGACCGGGCTTCAGGACACAAATAAAGTTTCGTGAATGAATCAATGGGACGTAAGGACACTGCATTTAAGTGTTGAGAGCAGCACAGAAACAACAATACAGATGTAGCCGTACCTTATATATCGGTTGCGCAGCACGTTCTCGCCGTGTTGTGGGGCGAAATTGGTGGATTCGTGTGATGCCACTCTTCATGATGAAAAATGACTGCAGTACCAGTCTCTCTAATAGCGTCACATATTTTTATAAATGTCTTATAAAATGAGGACGCGAGCAGCGGATTACAAAAGGTGCAAAAAGCAGCACTACATCCTTCATGATTCAACGGTCCTACTTTGAATCGTATAAAGTAAAAGTAAAAATAACTAGCACCAACTATTGAAAAAAGAGCGTAATCGTTACACACCTTAAATAATTGCAGTTGTTTTGAGCTACACAGAACACATCAGGATATATTTTTTTCTAATTTGTGAAGCTTTGTAATTAACAGATCGCCCCATCGCGGTGGTCTAGTGGTCAAGGTACTCGGCTGATGACCCGCAGGTTGCGGGATCGAATCCCGGCTGCGGCGGCTGCATTTCCGATGGAGGCGAAAACGCTGTAGGCCTGTGTGCTCAGATTTGGGTACACTTTAAAGAACCCCAGGTGGTCGAAAATTCCCGGAGCCCTCCACTACGGCGTCTCTCATAATCATATGGTGGTTTTGAGGCGTTAAACCCCACATATCAATCAATGAATGAACAGATCTCTTAAAAATCTTTTAAGTAGTAACTCTATAGCAACAAAAACATTCAGTACGAAATTTGTAGAGCTTGTTCAGAAATATCTCATTCTGTAATCAGTGCTATGATAACTCCCGCCACGCTTAATTGTTCTTCCAGCCTCTCTCTAGAGCACATGAATCTTCGAAAATATGCCACATGACGGCCGCCTAATGTTCTATGCTGTGAGTGGCTTGAAATGCAAGTCGAACGAATCAACAAAAAATGCTTTGTGCACAGAGGTCGATTGAAGAAGTGTGACTGTCACATGAACGTTAACGGACAAAAAGGTGCACCACTTTATTAGTAAAAAGAAGATTTTAATAAAAAAAGCACCCGCTATGACCAATTTTTGTACGAGACCATAAGAATTGTTTGAGAAAGTACAGGTATTCCCTCGCCCCGCCGTGGTGGTCTAGTGGCTAAGGTACTCGGCTGCTGACCCGCAGGTCGCGGGTTCGGATCCCGGCTGCGGCGGCTGCATTTCCGATGGAGGCGGAAATGTTGTAGGCCCGTGTACTCAGATTTGGGTGCACGTTAAAGAACCCCAGGTGGTCGAAATTTCCGGAGCCCTCCACTACGGCGTCTCTCATAATCATATGGTGGTTTTGGGACGTTAAACCCCACAAATCAATCAATCAATCAGGCATTCCCTTCTTTTTCTTTCCAAGCAATGAAAAAACTAAACCGGATGCCGGAGGGGAGGGTGACAGTGTCATGAAGGACGGATATAAAGATTCACTCCCACGTGCCGGCCACATTTCGTAGATTTTCTTTGTCCGATTCAATAGCGAAGCCCTTGCCCTCACTTAACGCCTATCGGAGTCTCCGATAGCTTGTTCATTCGATTCCCTTGCCCTCGCTTAACGCCTATCAGAGTCTCCGATAGCTTGTTCATTCGATTCCTGTGCGTAGCACAGCCTCCTCATAATTCATTAGGCTTAAATGTGGGGACACTAACAGCGCCACACATTAGCCGGCAGTCACGTGGTATGTTTTTTTCTTCTCATTTTGTGTGCTTTAAAGAAAGATTGGGAAGAAGATCAAGCAAGCGAGTTGTCTTACTATACTGCTTAAAAATCCGATGTTTCTGAACAAATCTTAACACTTCTGTGTTGAAAGTATCTCGCTTGAATCAGTACTATAACACGTCGTAAAGCGAACTTTGTTAATTATCAAGTTAGGCAAGCTGAAAAAAAAATATCGTGACATACACTGTGTGGTTCAGAAGAATACTGCACCTATTCGAGGCGTGTAGCACCAGTATTTGTTTCCTCAATACTTGGTGCTAGCCAGCTGGAGCACCCCGTAGATGCCTTATTCGTTTATAGATTTTGCAAAGAATAAACGTTGCAAACAAACTTGTTAAGACTTTCTTCGTGTAGAGTAGCAAACCTAGGTGCAACTTGTTAACACCTCCCACCTCCCGCCTTTCGTTTGCTTGGGCAGAGGGCTTGTTAGAAAGCCATGTAAGTTGACTAACGTGATGACGCAATGGTCAGGTCGTTGTCTCAATTTTCTTACTTTGCGTAAGTGATATCCGTCATGGCTGCGTAAGAAAAGAATGTTCGATCTGAAATCAAGAAAAACAAAAAAGTAGCACACTTTTGAGCTAAAATAGTGTAGAGGTTTCTGAGAAATGCGGTAATGATGGCCACAGTGTACGGAGCTCGAAGAACATCACTGAAACCTATTAATTGTGGATTCTGCTGGAGGTGCACAAAAAAATAGCACTGTCAATTTATTCCTAAATACAAAGCCCACTCACGAAGCATTATATTTAGCCCGAAAGGCTGCTATTCCATTTTTCAAAATACGTTTTCTTCTTTCTGCCAAATCAGAAAACTGGCCGCACAGAATATATACCGTATTTCACAAAACACTTAGCCTGCATGTTGTTTAAAGCATCCTTAAGACGTTTTTCCATCAAATGTTAAATCTGGGGCTTCTGGTTTCGGTGATGAGAGTTTAAATTCTATTGACACGCATTGTATACTTCTTTAAAGGTTCAAAAAACAGCTTTTCGTGGACGCCTTTATTGCAGGCTCGTAAAAGAGCTGCCATGAACAATCGTTCTTTGTCGTCAGCCTGGAATTCGTAGCGCGAGGCTTCTATTGCATTTTTTGTTTCTCTCATTTGGTCGCGATGCTTTCATATATAAGTAAAGGTATCAGCACTGCGCGGGTCGCATGCCTATGAGGTAGTGGTGGGAGGCGGCAAAAAAAAAAAAATACAGTTCTCTGGTTCCCCTAAAATGAGCCACGGTGAACGGCACCTCGTTTCAAATTCACTTTGCACATCGTTCTTTGTCGAGACTTGAAAAACCATCTTGAATCGGTGCAAGTTCTTTCGTGCGTAGGTCACCCCCCAAAAATAGAAGAATATCCAGAGGGCCCGAGCGACTGCATGTCTGCTCACACTGAGCGAAAAAGATAGACAGTGAAGACTTGGAAAAACGCGCCTTCCTTACTAATAACAAACGAAGGCTCTATAAATACCAAATAATCGCCAGCGATTCCGCTTGCTTCATTCGCAGGCTCGTGTCACACGTACAAAGTCACCTATACGCACTAGTACAAAAAAGAAGACTTGGTATAAAATGAAGGATGGAATTGGGACTCCTTCTACCTACAGACGAGTGGAAGCAAATAAGGAAGGTACAGATGGCTACGCAGGTTGAATGACTGAATGATGTGCTAATACCTTCTCAAGAAATGTTCGTCACTTTGTAGAATCTCATTTGGTATTTGCTTGCCAGAAACATCACGGCATCTCTGATTTTTCAATTACATTACCCCCCAAACCAGGACGTGTTTTTTTCTGTCTGCGCGGACACGTGACGTTTCCATTTATTTCTGGCATGTAGTTTCAGCTTGCGGGCAGCAATAAGTTTTCAGAATTATGATTAGTTTTCTTCTGCAGGTGCGAAATAGTGCCTTGGTTGATTTTTTATCGCCATCGTCACTACTTTGTTCTCATTTATTTCCAAGAGTAGGGGCACGCTGAACATGTGTGAGTTTGTTAGAGCTTGTGAGTGGCGCTCTTTTTTTTTTTTTGCGATGACTGCTCATTGCGAAAGTAATAGAAAGGAAACTGTTCGAATATGCGGTGCGCTCGTATCAAAGGAAAACAAAGAAGAGCACATTGAAACAGGCAGTTTTTTAAACGAGATACAGCAGCAGTAGATTTGTTTGGCTGCCAATTAAGGAAGCCCAAACGTTATGCAGTTAATGTTTACACACAGTATCTCGGCCATATCTACAGGACAAGCTTGACGCGTCTCATCATAGCATACATGCATTCATAAAATCATTATTTTGTTGTACACAATAATAATATTATTATTGTTCTAAATGCGGTATCAAAGTACGGCGTCATGCGCGAACCATCATCGTCAAAGTGAAAGCGAGTCACAAGCTACCATCGCGATAAAGCATGGGTAGTTCAGAGCGATTGGAGTGTAGTAGGTGTGGCAGTGCTGGACATGACAGCAATAGCTGCAGATGGAAGAACGCAAATGCACGACGCTACGCTTGCGGCTTATGGGGGCCCCTGGATAAAGCGTGTCGCAGTCGCATTGGTGAAGATGTTGCCCTCACGTGTCCCTCACGCGAAAGATTTGGCCATAGAAGAGGCTACTAAAGAAGAAGACACCATCGATTGTGCTTAAATCTGGACGTTAGCGTCAGCGCGGAAGAATTCGCTTCAGCCACCGCTAAGTCGAATGTACAGTTGTGGAGGCCTGAACTAATCAATGTAAGTTGACACAGGTTCATCGGTTTGTGTCATATCATGACAGCTTTTTGAAGAACATTGCAAATGCTGGTCCAGCTTGGAGCCTTCGCACGTCAAGCTATCCTGCTACAGCGGCAGGTTGCTGGTGATGGGCGAGCTACAACTTCGTGTGAGATACCACGACATTTCTGTTCACTGTTTTCTTGTGATTCTAAATTACCCTGGACCAATTTTGTGTGGCTGTGACCTGCTCAAACTTCTGGATCAAGCTGGCGCCCCAGTACTGGGAGTAGCACAGGAAGGTGAGGCGACGGCTGTTCATACGGACCACCCAACGTCACTTCCCTGCGCAACACCTACGAGGATGTCTTTTTTCGGAAACCTTGGCGTTGACTAAGGGACCACCAGCCAGCCTCCTGCTGAAGGAGGACGCTGTTCCCAATTTCTGTAAGGTGAGACCCATTCCATATGCTTTGCGTGACAAAGTGTCGCAAAAACTAGACCGGTTAACATCACTGCGTACAATATCACCACTCAAGCATTCTTATTTGATGACACCTATTCTGCCCGCACTTAAGAAAGGCGGCTTGGTCAGAATATGTGGAGACTTTAAAGCCACTCTCAATCCTGCTTGTGCCGCGGAGCAGTACCCGCTTCCGGTAATTAAAGATATCTTTGCCTCATTAGGAGGAGGCCAGTTGTTCAGTACTCTCAACTTGCGGGATGCATATTATCAGGTGTTTCTGTTTGAGAACTCTTGGAGGCTTTGCGTTATTAATACTCATAAAGACCTGTTCTGTTACAATAGGCTTCCTTTCGGCATTTCTTCCACCTCAGCAATCATTCAAAGAAAACATTGACACAATACTGTCGGGCCTACCTGGCGTTAAGGCTTACTTTGGGGGACGTTCTGGTCTCTGAAGCGGTGGGATATTGCGGAGCACGATTACAAAATGTGTTGGAACGGTTCCGAGAACATGGTGTGAAGCTCAGGTACAATAAGTGCAAGTTTAGCCAGCCACGGTCACTTATCTTGGGCATCGTATTGACCAAGCCAGCCTTCACCCCACTGAGAAGAATGTAGAGGCTATCGTAAAGCACCTAATCCTGAAAACCTAAACGAGCTACGTTCGCTTCTTGGAATGATAACATTTTATTCTAGGTTTTTGCCGAACATGTCAGACACATTGTTTCCATTGTTGTTGAAAAAAAACGCACGATGGCAGTGGAAGTCGTCTCAGGAATCTGCAATTCGCAAGGGAAAGCAATGTTCTAAAGACGCCGAGGTAGTGGTGTATTTTAACCATCGAGACAACTCAAATTGAAATGTGACGCATGCGCTCGTGGGATAGGCGCCGTTATTTTTCACGCCATTGGAGGAACCAACAGGTCAGTTGGATTCCAGTCAAGACCTCTAACAAAAGCGGAAAGGAAATTTTCTCAATTCAACCGAGAAGCCCTGGCACTGGTTTTTGGAGTTACTAAATTTCAGGATTATCTCTTAGGTCAAGAATTGGTCCTGGTTACCAACCAGCAGCCATTTCTGGGACTGCAGCGACCAGACCGCCAGACGTCTGCCATGGCCGCAGCTCGCCTCCAACGGTGGGCCCTGTACATTGCAGGTTACCACTACAAGCTACAATATACTCCAGGAAGGCAGCTACTGAAGTGCACAGATCCCGCTACGGAACCCGTACCTGAAGGGTACGTATTCTTTTTTAAGTCTGGATGAAGCGACAATCGCAATGCGCGGCATTAAGGACCTAGCCACCGATGACCTAATCTTAGCTCGTGTAAAACAAAACGTGTTGCTCGGATGGCCGAAAGGTACAGGACGGCTTGACCCTTCCTTAGTTCTTTTTGCTAATCGTCAGTTGGAGCTATCTTTGGCACACGAACTCATCTACTGGGGACATCGCGTCGTCATACCTGTCGCAGCATGGAAGCGTTTGTTACATTTACTAAATGAGATGCACCAAGGCTCCTCGGCAATAAAAACAGTGGCGCGATCATTGCTGTGGTGGCCTGGAATGCACCATGATATTGAGTTAACGGCAGCGCACTGTAACCGTCGCATTCGAAATTTACAAATGCCTCCGGTGGCCCCGCCTTTAAACTGGCCGAAAACACAAGAAATAGGGTCATGGGTGCGCATCTACTTTGCAGGGCCAATAGAAGATAAAATGATTTTCGTGGTAGTCTATGCTCACATGAAATGGATGGAAGTGGTGCCACTGAACCATGCTACTCCAGCAACTATACCATTAACTGCCTGCAAGACATGTTTAGCCGTTTCGGGGGGCCAAGAACCCTGGCATCTCACAATGGAGCTCAGTTAACCAGAAACGATTTTGCCATCGTTACTGATAGAAACAAAATTATGCCCCTAAGAACCGTCCTTTTTCATCCACTGTCAAATGGAGGGGTGGAGAGGGCAGTCAGGAGGATAAAGGACGGACTGGGCCAGATGAAAGGGGAAGCTCAAGAATAACTTCACTCGTTTGCTGCTCAATTACAGGAGCATTCTACAGAAAACCGGAAGGTCTCCAGCTGAAAATTTGCTGGGGTACCAGATATGTTCACCTGCTTTCCTGCGTCGGCGGGGCCCATTGCTAACGAATAAAGTTACGAGTTGTTGCCCCCAGTGAACTATGACGTACATGTGCGCAACTACTGGTTCATTGATAAAGGAATACCAGGTAGCGCAACAGCCGCTTCGGGAAGACGGATGGATACAGTGGAAACTCAGTAAGCAAGCGTTAGGTGGCACATCGATCAAGTTCGTCCTCATACGGCACCTCCGCAAGGCGAACCACCATGCACCAACTCGGGCACTAACAACAAGGACAATACCCTGACCGCAACGCCCCTCAGCCCACAGCTATCCGTGAACCCCAATGACGTTGCGGAAGAGTCGCCTCTGGAGGCGCTTCCAGACGTCCACCAGCATGTGCCGGCTGCTGTCCCAACACCCGCTCCATCCGCGACAGATCAACTAACCTTACAACCTCTCTGTCGCTCCACAAGGGTACGCAAGGAAGTGCTTCGTTATTTAAGAAGAGAGAAATGTTGTAAATGCGGTATCAAACTACGGCGTCATGCGCGAACCGTCATTGCGCATGCGCCAGGCTCTTTTTTGTTTGTATGCTTTCTTACCTAATCTCTTTCGACTTTTGCTTTTATGCATGCGTGCATTAAACGCATTTTGGGTTGTTCCTGGCTGACACGAAATTGTCAACGTCTCCGTTCCTTCAGAGTGCTGACTAGACTTAAGCCGCTATGCAATAATAATAATAATAATAATAATAATAATAATAATAATAATAATAATAATAATAATAATAATATAAAGCAGCTCTCTGACGTAAGAAAATTTGGGGACATGGAACTATTCCTGGAAACAATTTCTGTAAGCTCTTTTTTTTTAAATCAAAATCAAGCTCGACAATAGCTATTAAATTTCAGTGACAAGCTAATATGATCAGACTTTTCTGTAACTAAGTGTACCACTGACTTTCGAAGAAAGCCTTGCCACTGTTTCATAAGTAGAGGGTTTTATATAGCACCCGCAAAACTTTGCACTAGCGTTTCGCGCTACTGCGCATGCCTCGTAGACGAACATCTCGCGGGCTCCTGTTAAGTGACGGAAATAGCGGGGAACACCCCAAACGCTAACTTAGTGTACGCTATTCGAAAACTCGTCCCGTCACTGTGGTCTAGTGGCTAAGGTACTCGGCTGCTGACCAGCAGGTGACGGGATCGAATCCCGGCTGCGGCGGCTGCCTTTTCGTTGGAGGCGGAAATGCTGTAGGCCCGTGTGCTCATAATTAGGAGCACGGTAAAGAACCCCCAGTGGTCAAAATTTCCGGAGCAATCCAGTACGGCATCTTTCATAGTCATATGGTGGTTTTAGGACATTCAACCCCACATATCAATCATTCAATCAATCAATCCAATCAATCAATCAATCAATCAGCTATTCGAAAACTCTCTAGTATACCATAACAGTCCATATGATGATTGTAGGATACATCTAGGTTACATTTACAACGCGCACCTAATTATCTATAGGATAGTTATAGTTCACGTCTCTAGGTTACAGATTTATTATTATTTATCAAGGTTGAATAGGACACGTAAAAGTTATGGTGGCTTGTGCGACGACGTCGAGAAAAGTCCGTGCCCAGACTCACGGTATGCCACTACCACAAACATAATTCATATCAAATTATAGAAGTAAAGCATGGAAGGAATTGCGGCATAAATATATATACATGGAAGCACCTCCGAGCTCTGTGTACTGGCGGTACACAGAGCTCGCAGGTGCTTCCATGTGTGTTTTTCATTATCCGTCAAATGGCGTGAAGCGCTTCGTTGGCAGGTGGCCACCCCGCTCGTCTTGCAGAAATATGGATGCGCGTACGCCTTTTGCCCCTTTCAGTCACGGTGTGTACAAAGGGAGACGCTACCTTTAATGACACATCACGCATCGTGTGTTTCTTCAAATGGCTCAAAACTTATAGTGCACAATAGCGCAGGCTTCCTGAGTGGACAAATAGTGATCATTTAACATCATCATGCATCGTGTTGCTACCGAAGTGATTCTTAAAAGATAGAAAACAGGATAAAAGTGATCCCCTAACTGTCTACATCATGTGCGACTCCTCAACAGTGGCTCACGAGGGATGGGGGCTAGGAGGGATTAAAAAGGATAGCGAGGAATAAAAAGGATAGGCATAGAGATAGGGGCAGGGACAGAGAGACCCACATAAAGAAGTTGATTGATTGATTTGTGGAGTTTAACGTCCCAAAACCACCATATGATTATGAGAGACGCCGTAGTGGAGGGCTCCGGAAATTTCGACCACCTGGGGTTCTTTAACGTGCACCCAAATCTGAGCACACGGGCCTACAACATTTCCGCCTCCATCGGAAATGCAGCCGCCGCAGCCGGGATACGAACCCGCGAACTGCGGGTCAGCAGCCGAGTACCTTAGCCACTAGACCACCGTGGCGGGGCCCACATAAAGAAGTAAGGAGAAGATATGAAAAATGGACACGGTCGCAGGAGTCCGAGGTCGGGGCATCACTCAGTGAGAGCTTCGCGGCTGCAGGAGATGGCGGAGGGCGAGCCGGTCGGCCAGAGCTGCGCTATGGTTGGAGATCGTGGGGGCACAACCGGTCGGCACGGAATATAACGAGCGAGTACCCTAACGGGTGAAGTATTGTACGTTATAATTACAACATCTAGGGATTGACGTCCCAAAATCCCGATATGATTATAAGAGACGTCGTAGTGAAAGGTTCTGGAAATTCCCACCCTTTGAGTTGTTTACCGTGCACCTAAATCTAAGTACTCTTGTGGCGCTGCTCTGGCGGTCGCTACCGGCAATCATCGTCCTGTGTAAAGAGACATTCCAAAGCGGCTTCAACACAGTAGCGGTGCGGCGAATTCTGCAAGGCCGTCGGAGCGCGGGCCAATAACCCTTTAGACATGCCTGACTGATGCACTGCCTAAAGGGACGATTACACTCTGAGGTATTGCCTCCCCTGCGTTGCTCGGGTCCTCGAGTCACACCGGACAATGGGCCGAGCATCTGAACTTGATCTGCAAGAACGGTTTCCACATTTCTGAGTCAGCGGCCATACCTTGGTGCATTCTTGTCTTCGCTGCCTGCCAGGAGCTAACAGCGCCGGATGAGTCGACTCTACACGTGGAGTTCAAGGTCATCGGACTGTACCAGGGGGGCCGCATAGCCCTTCCCTATGCAACGAAGTGTGCGTGCCTTTGTACTTGTTTAGAAGGAGGTCATTTGCCTATTCGAGGGCGGAGTGAAGGAGGACAATCTTATTGAGGGCCCTGGACTTAAATATTTGTCTTACCTTGCAAGGAATCTCGGGAAGACGGGGGGTATAAAACAAGCGCAGAGATGCACGAGTGTGCTTCATCTGTTTCATATTGTTACACGTTACTCTAAACATATAAATACTTGATCAGCGAACTGGGAGCGCGAGTGGAACACACAGACGAAGCAAAGAGAAGGTACACAGCATTAGCGTTAGTGAGCGCTCATGCTGTGTGCCTCCGCTTTGCTTCATGTGTGTGTTTTTCTCGCGCTTCCAGTTTGCTGATCAATTATGAATTATCTACAAACCCTCCTTTCTTTCCGGTTGTAAATACTGTACATAAACGCTGCTTTTTACACAACTCCAGCTCCTCTACTCGTCTTCTCCTGAGACTCGGATGGCTCTGTCAGGGCCACGCTACCCAAGGTCGCGAAAGTCATGGACGTGGTGGTATGTCCCGACACCTCATTCCTAACAGTACCAGGGCCTCCAACATTCTTGCCTTAATCGAAAATACAGCCGCCGCGGCCGGGATTTCAACCTGCGACCTTCAGTTTAGCAGTCAAACACCATGAACACTAGACCACAATTGTGGGGCTAAGTATTGTGCAGTAGACAAATTAAAACTGCGCGAAGTACACGTAACAACATAGAAATATGCACACACATGAAGCGAAGAAGTATGACATGTTGTTCATCTAGTGCGTTCCTAGATTCATCAGACAGGCTGTGCTCAACTGCTCGAAGAAGACAACACGTAAGAACGTATGTTGAATTCCAATGGCGGAGTCGGAGCAAGCTTTTGTGCTTCTCTCGTGGCAAGTGTATTTCAATGGCAGATGGAGGGTGGAATTCAAGTGTTCTAATGAGTGAGTTGGAGTAGATTCAGAGTGAAGTGACTCTGGTGAGCAGGAAAACTCACTCCACCGAAACCAGTGGAGTAGACAACTTTGCGTGCCACACTCCCGTGACAATAACGGGACGGGGTGTTTGACTGCGGCGTGAATGACTCGTAAAACGTTCCCCGCTTGGGGGTGCTGCTGCTTCCGCCTGTTTTGGAAGTAATAGTGGATGACATAGCCCACTGGGCAAATCAGTTCGTCGTAGAGTGACAGCCGACCGCCGCGTACGAAGAACTGGACCGTGGAATTAGCGGGAAGGCATACTACACGCAAGATATTCTGGGCAACTCAAGGACTTCCGCTTCTCCCTTGCTCCCCATTGTTGAAACACAGGGTTTCAAAAGGGGTCCCACCCTTGTGACCAGTTGTTGTAACCGGGGTTCATCGTGAGCTTGTTTACAGCGCAACACTAGAAACACAGGACAGAGAAGGAGCAGAAGAAAAAAAGAAAAGACGGCACTGTCTTTTATTTTCACTTTTGCTCCTTCCCTGTCCTGTGTTTCTAGCGTAGCCCTGTAAACAAGTTCACGATGGATAACAACTGACTGACCCAACTTGCCATGTATTTGTAACCGGGGGTTCAACCAGGAATCCCGCCGCGGCTACCCTTGTTGAGTTGTTGGAAGATTGCCGTTACCAGCACCGAGGGACTCGGGAGGAAGACGCCGAGCATGAAGAGACTAATGAGGAAAACTGTACAGATGTTTATTTAACATTATTTACAAACGAGCGTTTCTCGCCACATGACGAACACCTTGACGAAGATATAGTCCTACATCGGGACGCTCTCGTCGAAGGCTCTCGCAGGAGCGCACTGTGGCTGGTTATCAAGAGTTTTTCCCCTCACCCTTATATGAGGGAATGGCTTTAAACATCTCTGTCCAACCACCAAACACATTACTGACATCACTTTCGAGGGTGTTGCCCACACTCCTCTCTGGCGCCAAGCTGTCTCTTCCTCGGGATGAGAATGCCGCTGGATGCTGGGTCCCATGCTCGTGCTACCAGGATATCAAAGGAGCCCCGCTCGTCACGCAAATTTTTCGAGGAGGATCGTTTTGGTCGTCTCGGGGTACACTTTGCGGCGTCGCCCCTGCATGAGCCTCGTTTCCAGGTTGGGAGAACGATTTATCTCGGGGATTTATCTCGATATTTGGCTGCCTCTGCTGAGAGAGCTGGGGGAGCACCCCCAGCTGGGAAAGGCTGGGGAAGCCATATTAGGACGGCTGTCGGCTGCTGCCAGCTGGCCCACCACCTTCCGGCAACTTGTTCGCAGAACCGCGAATACCCCTTTCTTCTTGGCTCAAGCACCGATCCTAACACCATACTTGCTCTGTCAGCGCAGATTGTGTTCCAATCACGGATTTGGAGGCGCTGCTCTACGCCAGAGTCGAGTGCTCCTCGCAGAGTCTGTCGGCTGCCCCCTGTCCACCATTGGAGTTCAACAATAGAAACACGCACTATATCATGCGTGGCATAGCTATGTGTGGCCTAGTATAACAAGGGGTGAAAAAAAGGAACACATGGGGAGGCGAGGGGGAGGCAGGCGGCACGAAGATGGTCAAACGGGGAGAAAGCTTCTTCAGTGCTGAATCGTGCCCATGTTCGCCTAGCCTTCCATCACTTGAATTTCATCGATGATACTTACGCTTAGCTTCCCTGGACACTAGATTTTGCTACGACGTCAAGTCAGGTAAAGACATACATAAATTGTAGGATTACATGCGATTAGATCTAAAAAAGTTGCCAGAATTCCTTCGTATAACATTGCAAATTATTGTTGCTGTCTCATTCACTGCTTAGCCTTAGTTGCGAAACTGATTGTTTTTGTTTCGGTATCATATTGCCAACACAGTAATGTGACGTTTTTTGTTTCCACCGACGTTGCCGATTCTGGCTCAAAGTGGGAAAGCGTGTGATCCAGTGAATGGCAGCAATGTAAACGAGCAGTCAACTTAACAAGCAACCGTTACCCTTGGCCCAAAAACGAATAGGTGAAACATTCTTTAAAAGAGAGAAAGAAAGAAACAAACAAACTCGATGTTGCAGAATAAAAGTAGCTTCAGTTTGTATAAACAGGAGATTCATGCTGACTGCGTGTAACAACCACTCAACGCTGATTCAGAAGCTCTGCCAATCAGGCGATTGCCTTTCATGGAAGCCTGGCACTTGTCTCTGTCACTTTGTTGTTTTTAATCTCTGCGTGATTAAAAAGTTAAGTATGAAAGTGGCACATTGTTTGTCCTACAGCCACTCACGCGCCTCCTTCTTTTAATGTTTTTTTTTCTTCCACCGTTCGTGTTCACTTGGACGGGCCCCTTCTCTTCCAATGCCCCTTTTAAGTTTTCTTTCTGTTTCTCGGATTATTTTCTCAGTGAAGAGCGGGCGTCATACTACAACGTGCTTTACTTCTCACAGCAAATTTAAAAAACGCGCTTGTTCTTTTGTTCAGGGTAATGTCAACATTACTGTTTGAGGAAACAGTTTTCATTGTGCTTTTCAAGAGAGCTCTCAAACACAAAGCGAAGAGCGCGAAATTCACCTGAAAGGAGCCAATCATGAAGTGATGTTATTGGTCTTTATGCGCGTGAGCTTGTAAATAAAAAATAAAAAGCAAAAACTTGCTACGCAGTGTTTGCACTGCTGGTTCTAGTACGCGGCCTGAACTCAAGCTGCAGTCACCTGGATGTTTTTTGGTTGTTTTGAATATGTATACAAAGGACACGTCGGCGCAAACAAATCACACTTTTGGCTAACACGTGGCGGGATGCCATGAAGTGCTCTTCTATGAGGGCGCAAACGCGAATCGGGAAACTTTCGCCCAGATCAAAAGAATGAAGTAATGACGTTTAAAGAGGTGCTTATTTATATAATTAATTATCAGCGCCAGAAGGCACTGTCTTGTCCTTCAGCATAAGCACGTATGCGCACCTAACAGCAAGCGAGAAAGAGTTAGATACGCCAATGTATGGGGAAGGTATGCGAGAAACAGCTCCCAAAGTACAGAGAATGTTGCGATGAAAGCACCCGCACTCGGACGTTCAACACGCTATACCCTCAGCTTCAGAATATATCAGTTACGATTAAGAGCAAATAAAGAACAGATAGAAGGACAAGATGTGAGCCAATCCTTAGGCTGGCTGGATACCCTGCACCGAGAAAAAGTGGTAAGCTGAATAAAACAGTGTAAAAGACACACTACGTAAAAATAAAAGATAAAGAAAAAATAACGTGTCTGATCTTTTTTTCAAGGAATCGGTATAACACGAAAGTGAAACTTGTTTTCTCAGAGGTAGTTGAGCGTTTATTGTGCATCGTTTCGTCAAGAGCGCGAAGAAATTAATGCTGCAGCAAGAAATTGCGAAGTTACGTGAAGAACGGCAAGTGGCTCGAAGCTTGCAGCGCGCAACTCAAACAGGAAGAATGCCCTAAATGAGCATAACAGCCCGAGGGTGGATTAACAAATTTCACAGCTCGACACGTGAAGCACCCTATTCAAACCGAAAGAAAGGCACGCAAAAAAATTCGTAGATCCCACGTACAGAGAGAATCGATGATATGTGAAGCACGAATGAGGAAGGTTGATACGTAACCTCAAAATCAGTGCATTGATTGATTGATTGCCCCGCCGCGGTGGTATAGTGGCTAAGGCACTCGGCTGCTGACCCGCAGGGCGCGGGTTCAAATCCCGGCTGCGGCGGCTGCATTTCCGATGGAGGCGGAAATGTTGTAGGCCCGTGTGCTCAGATTTGGGTGCACGTTAAAGAACCCCAGGTGGTCTAAATTTCCGGAGCCCTCCACTACGGCGTCTCTCATAATCATATAGTGGTTTTGGGACGTTAAACCCCACATATCAATCATCATTGATTGATTGATTGATATGTGGGGTTTAACGTCCCAAAACCACTATATGATTATGAGAGACGCCGTAGTGGAGGGCTCCGGAAATTTAGACCACCTGGGTTTCTTTAACGTGCACCCAAATCTGAGCACATGGGCCTACATTTCCGCCTCAATCGGAAATGCAGCCGCCGCAGCCGGGATTCGAACCCGCGCCCTGCGGGTCAGCAGCCGAGTACCTTAGCCACTAGACCACCGCGGCGGGGTTAAAATCAGTGCAATGAACGTAACTTATGCCGTACATGACTCCATGTAATGACTATGATGTTTGAACGTGTCATTTCCTTTTGTCGTCTATTCACGTCACGTCACGTCACACCAAAATTGTTCTATATGAAGCTAGCGAAACGACCGCAAGCGCACTGAGAACGTAGCATGTAGACATATTTTACATGACATGCATGTCATGATTATCATGCTTGGACGTGTCATTTGCCTTCTTCGTCCGTTCGCATGACGTAAAACCAAATTTGGTACACATGAAGCTAGCAAAATGGTCGTGAGTGCATTGTGAGCGTGCGTGGCATGTAGTCATGTTGTTACGTGAAACGAATGTCACGTCATGTTTTGACGTGTCATTTACCTTCGTCATGAATTCGCGTTACGTAATACCAGACTTAGTATATGGGAAGCTAGCGAAACGGCCACGAGTGCATCATGAGTGTTACATGACACGCATTTCAAGATTATCATGTTAAAGTATGTGGCTTGTGTTTGCCATGCAGTTATATCATGCCATACCTGTTTTCCAACAGTTCTTGTAAAAGAGACCACCACAAGAGCAGTAAGATCTAGAAGTGTAATTTATGACGTTAATGACTTACATTTCATGATTTTCATGTTATGAGTAGTCAGTTATGCTCATGTGGCAGTTATGCTTTGTCATGACAATTTTGTTTTCGATACAATTATCGAAACGGCCAGGAGAGCCAACAGTCATAGGCAGCTAGATAGATAGATAGATAGATAGATAGATAGATAGATAGATAGATAGATAGATAGATAGATAGATAGATAGATAGATAGATAGATAGATACGCGCAATGGCACCGATGTTCGCAAAAATGCTTTGCATTTCAAACAAATGCGCGATGTATACAATGTACAAGCGTGAACAGTCACAATCATTACTTCTTCGTGTGTGAGGAGCGTGCACCTCTCGTAAACGTGGCTGTAGCAGCAAGCGAAGTGACCTTTGGGCTCATCTGAATCACGAGTCTGCCGTGCAGGAAAGACCACGCTCAAAGTGGCTCGCATTGAAACGCGAAAGGTGACAACCTTTATATAGAGCGCGCCCACAGCAAGCGCTTCACGCAATCTAGCTACTGATGCCGAAAACGCACTGAAATAGCGGAGAGATGAGGACGGGCAAAGGGTGTACGGTGCATGTAAATGGCTTGCCTTTACTCTTTTTGGCACCGTACGCTTCATGGCTTTATTTAAATGCACGAAATCATCACCAGCAATTTTGAACTACGCAGAACATACTTCATCAGAAGTCAGGCAAACACGCACAAGCGTCCAGAAGGGGAAGCCACCCTGAACGGGGTCAATAATCTCAACAACACAGCGCACTTCAGCAGCTGCTTTTCATAAGACGGATTCCGTCGACCACTGTGGCTTGGTGTGTCCATCAATCATGTGACTTTTCCACACACACACATACGCAAAAATACGCTCCGTGGCCTAGTGGTGAGCACCACGCGCTGTTGATCGCTGGTCGATGACTAGTGTGAACCTACGTCGTTGCAGCAGTTCCATTACAAAATACAAA
This sequence comes from Rhipicephalus microplus, assembly GCF_043290135.1. NCBI lineage: Eukaryota > Metazoa > Arthropoda > Arachnida > Ixodida > Ixodidae > Rhipicephalus > Rhipicephalus microplus. The sequence goes on along the minus strand of NC_134710.1, from coordinate 290,733,275 downwards.
TAGTGACCCGAGCACCACAATGAACAGTTGCTAGCGGAGTTTGAAAAAGAGACGTGCAAGTATACAATATAACCCTAAAATGAGTCACATAGTCGCTAACGTAGTGTTATGTTCATACATTATCATCAGCAACAAAAGCATGCCTAAAATTCGCAACTAAGCCTAAATTTTTTACGCCGTTCAAACAGTGTATGTTCGAGCTTCCTGTTAGACTAGCAGACGGTGTCTTTTATCATCATCGCTATTGCTCCTCGCGAGGTCCCGCTCTCTCGAGTTGATATTATTCCTATAAAAAGCGTTGTTTTCAGACGTGCCGTCTCTTGCCCTGCGCGACAGTCTAGTAGCTACCGGACATTGAGGTCCACCATAAATATAACTGCTGCAGTTCGTAGAATGAGTGTGATAATGCCGTGTAGCTACGATTCCACGGGAGCAAGTCTGAGCGTTGCAAGTGAAGAAAAAAACAGAGTAACGTAAGAAAGGAAACATTCTCTGAGGCAATTTCCCAAATGTGCATTCCCACTCGAGGCCTTGACGCCTACAATGGAGTTTGATACATTAGAACATCCGCAGAACGAGCCTGACAACCTTTGTCTCTGTGCTCATTTCTATACGCTATGCAAGCATGTGATCACGCTTGAAGATTGAGATGTCAAATCATGCAAGATCTGCTCATTTGTGCGCGAAGAGTTAGGGTTATTATTCAGATAATTTCACCTTGACGTACGTGACTACAGAAATGAGTTGCAAGCGGAAACATGTTTGGTGTTTGTACAACGATTCCAGGCATACAAGAAATAAAGCAATAAAGGAAGAGGCCTCAATCGACAGCCCGCTGACGTGCTGACAGCAGACCGAGTCCGCTATATTGGGCCGGTGACAGTGAGTTATCACGAGTACGAGATAGAACCGGCCATACTCGTGCCCTTGTGTTTTTCTTCCGCCTCTTATATATGTTTACTTATCCTCGGATGTTGTAGCTCTGACAGTAAGCGTTAGAACACGAGCAGGCGAGCATTCGGTGCAGACGACTTTGACAGGCACCCCCTTTTTCTTCTTTTTTTTTCTGGAAAAGTAATGCATTGTCTATCAGTTTTTCCTATACGTTCCTCGCCCACACCTAATTTGTTATGCACTTTCCTCATAGGTTCTTTATGGAGAAAATGCGATCGTTCCAAACGCACGGCATGTCTGCAAAGTGATTAAGGTGGTAAGTTTTTTTTAAAGGAGCAATCACATCATGCCAATCTTTATTCAAGCTAGTTTCAGCATGAACCAAATGAAAATTTAAGGAATAATTTATTTTGAAGCACATTTGACTTGCGGTTTCACATGCCAAGGATGCTATGCTCACATGAAATTGAACAAGACGGCTCCGGTTGACGTTGATACGGTAGTTGGGATGAGCTTTAATTATTAAATCTTTTATTGAATGCAGCTATTTGCACATGGTTGTAAAAAATAAAATTTCTGCTGTTGTGCGCCTAAAATGGCGACAAAACACAGTCAAGATACAGACACACCATTCCTTGCCAACTAAAAACGATAAATGAAGTAAAGAACGTCTTATGCAACCCAGGTTTGGAATTCGTTTTTTAATTACAATGCGGTACCGATCACATGGTGTCTGGTGACGTGCCAGGGTTGCTCAAGGACTACGTCAACGCGATCATCGTCTTCAAATTGAAGTAACGCATGTAAAATTATGGAAGCGCATAAATATGAAGTAGTGCCAAACGGCGCCTTTCAAAGGTATACGTGCGTCTCATCGCAATGCCCTATCCATTCCATTGTTCGTATATCGCTTGAAAGGAAACGCCTAGCCCATATGCATGCTCTGCGCAGTGATGATATATAGATCATAGCGCTGTAGAGTAACCATGCATATTACCTGCCCACCCCTTCATAACAGGTGTAAACCGACACCTGCTCGATTATTGGGCCTGAAAAGCTTTGGTTGTAGTTGTCAAAAGAAAACGACTAAGCAGTTACGCTCCACGCTATAGAGGCACATCAGATGACGCTTTTAAGCAGGATGCTGCATTTGTTTGTAGGGTTTCCCTAAATTCCTTAAATTTGTGTGAATTTTGGTCTTGTCTGCTATTATCACACTTCTTCCCGCACATGAGCAAGTGTTACGCTTTGTTACGTAAGAATGCACGTTCAAACCAGGCGAAGCTCGTTAGCAAGAAATCATTCCTCTTTATTATTTTCATTTGTCTTTTTTTGTTGGCATGTTTCTCTTTCGCCAGTACAGCCTAAACCATTAAATTTGTTTTTTTCCTTCTCCTCTAAAAACAAAATCGCCTACTAGGAATACTAGAAAGGCGCACTGTTTATTGTTACAAAGGGCCATGAATAAGGCCGCCGTCCGTGGATCCTTTATGCTTTCCTAATCATTTTCAAGTTATGTATAAATTTAAAAGAACACTTGATTGTTAGTAGCAAAACTTCTACAACTAAAAGCAAGTATTCAGAGATATGCAATATCTGTGATGTAGCTTAAAAAAAGTGGAAATAAAAGAAATAAATGCAGATAGATAGATAGATAGATAGATAGATAGATAGATAGATAGATAGATAGATAGATAGATAGACAGACAGACAGACAGACAGACAGACAGACAGACAGACAGACAGACAGACAGACAGACAGACAGACAGACAGATAGATAGATAGATAGATAGATAGATAGATAGATAGATAGATAGATAGATAGATAGATAGATAGATAGATAGATAGATAGATAGATAGATAGATAGACGACAGACGACAGACAGACAGACAGACAGATAGATAGATAGATAGATAGATAGATAGATAGATAGATAGATAGATAGATAGATAGATAGATAGATAGATAGATAGATAGATAGATATGATCAACGTCGTCTTAGGTAAAACACGTACCCGCTCTTTTACGTACCGACACATAACGATGACTGCAAAAAGGAGAGAGAGAGCAAGAGGCATATAACGGCGCTTGTATCGGTGACGTTACAACACTCCGTCCACTAGCGCGCGAAGGCCATCTAAACGGCCGTTACGGATATATACAGTAGTCATCTGTTGCCTGCCGCGTCCCATTTCGCTTCTTTCCCTCACGCTGTGGGCGCTCAGGCAAGACTGGCCACTTGGATGCATGGAGTGTTTCGTCTCTCTTCATCCTAGCCAGCGGCAGAGAGGAAGAATGAGAAGCAAGGAGAAGCAGTTTGTTGCCGACCACGGCTCCCAGAGACCAGCACCGGCTCGGCTATCTTCTTCCCAATGGTGCCACGTGGCGAGAGGCCCGCGGCCGCGGGAACGCGATCCGCCAGGTACGAGTAATGACGCGGAGCCGTTGGGGTGAAGAGAAATCGGTCGCCGGCGGCCTGTTCGGTCGGTGCCGCGGAATATCCGTTGCAGTTGGCCCACTGCTATTTCGCACGCTGTGTCGCAAAGCGTGCTACCTTCGCGTGCCTCGTGTTCGACGCTGCTGTTACGTGGTCGCGACGGTTTTGGCAACGCACCACCGCCAGTTTTTTTTTCGCCTCTCCATGGGCCAAATTGCTCCGTCAGTACCGATCTTATTTTAGCTCCAACGTTCTACCTCAATGTTTCTTAACGTTTCTTCCTCTGTGTTTTGTATTTCGGTTGAGCCCTCGTACCTAACGGATCAAAGAAGTGGAATGCAATTTCACACGTGTTAAGTCATCCGCCTTCCCTTTGCAGCCATCGAGAGGGTAGCTCTGCTACAGTGTGCTAGAAGGGGGTTCTAGTACACTGTAGCTTTGCTTCGTAGCTGCTAGAATACGCGAAGTAAACCAGACGCACTTTTTCGAAGCGCTGACTCTTCGACCCCTGACCCACCACTGGGGACTCGTCCTTTGAGGCGAGGAAACTTTGGCGTTTAGTGCTCGACTGATTTCTTGCTCCAAATTACATTAGGACGCGCTACATACAGGCACTTTTGCACCACTTCATTGTGAGGCCATCGAAAAACTAATTTGCCACTTGGGGAAAATCATATTGCCCAAAGCGACAAAATGAGGACGGTAACTTGATATGTTGCCAACATTCCGGAAGATACAGCAATGAGAAAGCGAGTTAAAAAAAAATGTCGCTGCTTCAGCAACTCCCGTTTGTGGTAGTGTTGGAGTTTTACTTTGTTGGTGAGTAGACTGTGTGAAGACACGCGAACGACAGCTTGCAGAAATGACTAAAGCATGAGGGCATGCTGCTGGGCCTCTCACTTTGCACGAAACCCTTTCGAATGTTTAACTGAAACTCTCACGAGCATTGCCGAAGACACGAACTGATGTATGTGTTCAAGCGTTCTAAAAATAGAAATTCTCTATCATGTAGCCCTTAATGTTTTATGCTCCATAGCCTCGAGAGTTAAGGAGCAAGCCGGCGCTTCACTAGTGCGCAAACATATTTTTGTATCAATAAAACATAGTTTTAGAACGCTCGATAGCCCAACTATTCTTGTCTTCGGCGTGGTGTAAACGACGTGGTGCGGTTTATTTTTCGGAATCAAGATGACTGTTTTCGACGTCTTTTGCGAAGAGAGGTCCCATAGTTTAACTGTATATGCACAGTGTGCTGTACATTGTTTAATTGTGCACTTCAAGTGCTCGTCCGTTCTTACGAGGAACATCGATCAGCGTGGCAGCGTTCCGCGGAGCGCCATTTCATTTGGCGTGACCGCGCTTAAAAAAAAATAATGACGCCTATGCACGTGAGCATGCCGCTGCTGCTGTTGCATAGCAAAGCGACAGCGGCGTGCTCGAGTATACTGAAAGCAGACAATGCCAAGTACCTTGCGTTGCGAAAATAGAATTCACTTGCGAGTGAGCATGCTTGTGTGCCTAATTTTCATCTCGTGCCCATGTCGTTCTGGCTCTGTGTTTCGAGAAGTTTATGAACGAATACCAAGTGGCTCAGTTTTTCATTCTTTTACACGTACGGATGCACGGACGGATGAGCAAAAATAAGCGAGAATAAATGGGGTGAAATATGGGCAGCGCCGGCGCCCTTACGATTTCCCGCAGTGGCACCTGCTCTCTGCTCGTATTTCGCTATAAGCCCGTTCAAAGAGCATGAGAGTTCTAGGAAAGAAAGAAGAAAGAAAAAAAAGAGGGAAATAAAAATAAATAAACAAAGAAAGAAAGAAAGAAAGAAAGGAAAATGAAAGAAGTCCTGTCGATTCACAGGGCTTTATTTTCGGCTGTTCGATCTCTTGCTCTGATTATGCGCGTGAAGTCTATGTGCTACAGCCCTGTAATTATCAGCCGGACTTATAATTCGTTGGGCCGACTAGCACTCCAGTTACCGGAAGCCTGCACTTGACTCCGCTGCGATCGCCGCCCCCGACGGACCGTGGCGACGAGGGTGCACTTGCGAGATCAAGTGGCAGCAGCGTTCTTTTCCTAACCGTCCAACCTTAATGAAGCGCCGCCAATAAAGTTCACCGTGCAAGAAAGCTTATACTAGCGCAATATAATAAATAATAAGCAAACAGTACCATGGTGGTGGCGGGGGGATTCAGTTACTGATTGGGCTGAGATACCTGACATCTCACTGTTTTTTTTTTCAACTTCGAGAACCTCTTGGTATATTGTCAGCGGAAATGAAAAGTTCAGCGTAAGAAACATCTTACCGTTACTAGATACTGAATAACGCTGTCTCAAGCAGCAAGATCAGGCTCACTGGGTATCAGGAGATCGAACTTGTTTCTGGCAATATCTTTTTTTCGGGAAAAGAAGATTCACACACAATTGTTTAATTGAAAAGCATAGCACGATCTCTCTGTTACAAAAAAAAGGTAGAAGCACGAAAGAACTAAAACAGCCAAACGATAGACACGTTTTCGAAGTTCCGCGCACGAACATGGGAAAACAATGTGAAGACAAAAATAACCACCCAAAGTACAAGCAGTTCCGCAAACAGCTCAACTTTCACGGATGAGTCTCAACACAAGCGTATATTAGTCGATCATTGCATGGACGTCATGGTCGTAGGTGTGTGCACAAATCTTTGCTAGAAGATAACAAAAAAGCATGGCGAAATTAGGCTTGACCCACGTACGTAAATTATGTACTGACACCCATCGCTAAGTATTTATCCCTCGATGCAAATATTTGCAGAATCAAACTAGCTGAGGAACCGCTCTAGAATTTTTAATACACTCAGAGCCGACTAAGCGAAGTCGGACAAATCAAATTACACTTCGAAATAATTTCGTGCACGGCCACTTTTTTAACGTCTGTACACAAGAAAAATTACGGCTAAATTAAAAAAAACAAACAGATCCACAACCCTCAATACACCAAGCATCAGGCAACGAAAAACGCCTCAAGAAGTTAGCTTTCATGCCAAAAAGTTGATTTTTTTTTTCACGCGACAAAAGTCATTTCCGCATACTATTGGGAGAGCGTGCTGATTGATTAAGAGGGTGATAAAAGGGAACCACGCGGAGCGAGTAGAAGCTACCGTTCGCCATCACATGCGCTCTCTCCCAAGATCCCTCGTCGTCGTGCCCGTCAGCCCATCGTACGTACATGGTCATCGTTCGTTTCTCCGCTCCCTTCGTTAATGCGATGGTTTCCCTGAAAAGGAAGAATCTGCTGTTCCCGGCAACGCCGGCGGTAATCAACGCAGTCGAACATGGCCGAGAAGTCTGCCGTCACCGCGGCGAACCGAACCCGAAGAAGCACTCTCATTATACGATTGAAGAACAACGCTGACAGTATACAGTCGAGGAAGCCTCGATGCTTCTGGAGCCTGAAGAGTGCGCTCGGCTGCGTACGCAGGTAGTGTGGCGCTGTTTGCATTGATACCGTATTTTCCCGCGTGTAACCTGCCCCTGCATGTAACCCGACCCTCATCTAGAAACTACGGGAAAATAAGACCGTGAAAAAATCTTGGCCTATTTTGGCGAAGCCGTCTTGCAATATCTTGCAGCGGTGACGTCATGCAAACTTGTGCGTCGAAATTTGCCTTAAAATTATGGTTAATTATTTTAAAGTTTTTCCCTGAATCACACAATATATCGAACTACATACCCTACTTTTTGCGAGTTCAATGTGCGCTGATATGACATATGCTACAAAAACCCAGCTCCTCACAAAGGAGAAGGGCATAAAAACGGGCACTTAAGGAAGAAAAAAACAACACAAACACTTCGGAAACAAAGACACATTAGTCAATGTATGGGAATAACTGAAATCCTTAGCGCGACAACAATATGTCGATTACCCTTCGCCAAGCGTGAAGATACATCATGACAAACTGGCGAAATCATGCACACTATGCACTCTCACCCGATGCGTAACGAATAGACTACTTTGAATATACACGAATATGGAAGGCGTGAGCTGTTCCAAGGGTTTGAAAATCGCATTCAGTCACGCAAAATTGTTGTTGCCGTACTTCTTATTGCCACACCGGTATCGTCAATATTATCATCGTTAATGATTCATGCTCGAGTTAACTTATAGGGGATGAAAGTTCCTTTCATTCACATTCGTAGAAAATGCAATCGTTAGAGCAAGAAATCGCTGCACGAGAACCGCCCAGTAACGAAATTAAATGTCATTTTATCAGCTATTTACCGCCAACGTGTCGAATGCCCTGCATAGCTGAAACTCCGAATAAGGGTCGGTTAAAATATAATCAGCCCGGAGCAACATCGTATGTCACGCGCAAATTATTATAGTATTAGACGTGAACTAATCAAGATTGAAACAAATGTGGTTTACGTTGCTATTTATTACATGAAGGAAATTAAAAAAAGCTAGCAGTTGTACCGTCTACTAATACAACCGATTAGTGAAGCTCCTTAGAAATTGGATGCAAACGACTAAGCACCTGATCTCGCTGCTGGCTTTAATGAAGGCAGTATAGGGTGAGGTATGGTTGCGAAGAGCGTCTGCGGCACTCGGTGGCTGGAACGACTGAGTGAGAGATTGTGTGGCGTTCGCAGCGCAGGCGATTCAGCCCAGGCAACGGATCCCAGCCAGTAGGGAGAGTGCAACTGCACCCCCCCTCCCCCCCCCCCCCAAAATGGGCCCCGTATCTGCATGTTACACCGCAAATGTCATCGAAAGACGATATTCTTGCGTCTGGAGAGAGTGAACAAAACGTTTATTTGATGTTCAGCGCAAGAAAATTGGTGAATGGTATTCTGGAAGCGTTGCATTAGAGTGCCTCGAGCGGGCAGTGGAGACGAACGAGCGCATCAAGTCACGTCACACGTGAGAGATGAACGCTATCTGGAAGATATCCTGGTAAACAGGGCGCGCGCCGTGCGCGCCCGTCTCTGAGGTTATAAGGTGTAGAATGCAAGGCGACGGGTAGGAGACACCACTGTGTCGTCTTAACAAAGCGTTGGAAACACTTGCCGTTTCGTGCAATCGTTGCATGTCCAGCGCAGTGTTATAAGGGCTACGATCCTTGAAATTACTTATGTATGTCTTTTCAAGAAAAAAATACACATACATAATGTTGACGTGTTGTTATGGTACCTCAGATCTGCGCAATAATTGCTTTTTAAATGACAATTTCCCAAGTATGAACGCTGAACCTTGAGCAATATTCGTGGGCACTGCGGATGGGGTCGGCCGTTCGGAGTGTCGTTTGGTCACTTTGGTGCCGTTCAGGGTACCGTTAAAAGCGGACAAACAAACAAACAAACAAACAGACAGACAGACAGACAGACAGACAGACAGACAGACAGACAGACAGACAGACAGACAGACAGACAGACAGACAGACAGACCAGAATTTTTGCGTCGAAGGTTCCCAAGAAAGACTATCGTCTTCAAAATGCTACGGGGTTGAAGACGACTGGGCGAAGCGATGGTTTCGCGTATTCGCCGTTTTGAGGGGAGAAAGCAGAGACGAAGAAAGAGTGATAGGAAGACAGGCGGGAAAGGGGTCCGAGCGGTGAAAAAACGGGGAGCTCCAACGGCAATGGCGGGGTGCGAGTATAACGAACCTCGCTCCTAATAAACATGCATAGCCTTGTAGTTCAAATCGGGCATCAAATGTCGTAGATTACTTCTTTACTCAAAGGGGACAACTTCGGACGAGCGGTAATTATTTTTACAAACACTTCAGAAATACTTAACGAATGTTGCTTCAACGTATACACGTGCGTGAAGTTACGTCGTTCGGTACCAATGTGCGGCGTTTCAACAAAACCTGATGTGAACTCTGCGCGGAACATCTTCCAGCACTGATATGCGCTAGCCACTGTATTCTTGAGCTCTTAAACGCGAGAAACGTCACGCATGTTTGCAGAGATGAAACAATTGTTAACCTGGAGTGTCAATGGAGCCGATGTTTCGAGAAGTCTTGGCGTTCTGTACTACAGATGATATTAATACGTGCAATCTTACTCGCGAACAATAAATATTTAAATAAACAACGCCAAAGACTTCCTTGCACGTGTATGACAGTTTGAATTTATTATCCTATATTACGCAACATGTTATTTTCTTAATTTGCATGACATATCTCTTTCAATCTCAATGCACCTTTTCCCATTTGTATGTTAACGTGCAAAATGTCACCATGGGCACACTTACAACACACCAGAAAACCGAGTAGTGGAACACAGGATCACTGTTAGGTGAGACACATTTAGAATGTTAACTCTGGGGCAGCGGAGCACGTCTTGCCTAGTCGTCAGGTAAAATTCAGGCATAATCATTTAAGACTGAAGCATCCCGAATCATTTTTATGGGGTCAGAAAACTGTGTCCCCTTTTCATTATTGCTCATTCATCGACAAATCTGGTTGGCTGTCTCTCGATTCAGTTTGACTGACGATGTGTTGCCAGAAATATTCGTCATTGTAAAAATAAAAATAATCTAATATAAGGTACAACCGAAAACCTCAATAGCTAATCAGCAGGATCAATAATCATTAGATCACGCCATGAAGGGACCACTATAGTTTTGTACGGACAAATAAACGAAGTCAAAGGTGATACACCTACCCCGGGCTGTGTGAAGATATTGGATTGAAAAAAAACCCACAAGAATGGCATGAATACTGCCGTACTGAGTTAATAATGGACGCATGTTATATAGTCACAATATATGGAAGTGCACAGAAAACAATCTCTACAGACTACCAGCGGTGTGATCCACACTGCATGTACCGGACTATGCCCATTAGACCATGCTAATTTTTGAGACAACGGTGCTTCGCAGACTGTGACTCGGTGTCGCTTTCACCAAATATTTTGCCTTTCGAATCAACAAGGAAATTGGTGCTGCTTGCAATCATTGCGACTGCGATGAAACGATAGAGCACGTTCTTTGTCGCTGCACTCCCTACAGTATGCATAGACTACCACTAGGTGCTGCGTTAGCCAACTTTAACGGCATATCCTTGTTAGAACAGTCAGTGCTCGAATGCCAGCACGATCTTCATTCGCACAAAAACTCAGTCAAAGACTTATTTAACAATTGGCTTATTGAATAGGCTATAACACCCCCGCCCGTTTCTTTTTCCCGTGCGTTTGCTTTTCTCTTAGCTTTCTTTCCGATCTTTTTGCCTCTATCCCCCTCCCCGTAGTGCAGGGCAGCAAATGATATCGTGCAATTCTGGTTGACCTGCCTGCCTTTTTCTCTGTTTTTTTTTCTCTCTCTTTGTTTATACGTAACGTATTGTATATGTATACATGGTGCTTCTCATTATCCTCCTATTATCTTATTCGTTTTTTTTCTATTTATTCCTATTTTTGTGTCATGCTGATGGTATAGCTAGCTGTAACGTAGCTTTCTCTTCAATGTTTTTTACATGCAAATAAAATAAACAGGGATAAATTACAAAAAGAACCGAATCAAGCTCTTCGCCATTGTCAGCCGCCTTCGATAAAACATCCATAGTATTCAGATTAACAGAACCTCCTTCTTGTGAACAAATCTGATGTGTGAATTGTTTTCTTTTTTATTTTTGATCCACGATGCACGCATTGTTTAACTAGCACCTCTTCACGCACGAAGTGTCGGCCGTAATCGTTCAGTGGCTAGCAGCCTCACTGTTAACTATATGTTACGAGGACGTGGGTTGGATTTCCGGCCACGCCGAACGCATTTCGGAGGTGTCGAAATGTAGAACCACCAGCTGACTCATGAGTTAGGGGCCAATTAGGAACCACATGGGGTCACAATTATTCCGGGTTATCCAAGTATATACCACAAGCTTCAAAATTCTTATACCGTAGGTCTAGCTTCAGGATCAAAGCTGGTTAAATAGCATAAGATTATGTGCGTCCTGCTAGTTCTTCCTCAATATATACAGCAAAACTGGCATAAACATATACAATAATAAAAATTCTAAATCAATAACCATGATTTCTACTAAAAAATCTGTCGAAAAAAAAACGACGACAGTTTCACCTTTGCCCATATTAACTTCTCGAAACACTTTCGTAGGTAAGGTTCAATTTGGTGGGTCACACACACGATGTCGTCTTAAGAAGTTTGGGACATTGCCTTCTTATAATAATAATAATAATAATAATAATAATAATAATAATAATAATAATAATAATAATAATAATAATAATAATAATAATAATAATAATAATAATAATAATAATAATAATAATAATATGGAACACATAGCGCAACAAAATTAAGGGTACGGAGCTCATAAAGCGTGCTCGTTTATGGCAAGAGCAAATACATTCCGCGTGTATCTACAAATACTCGCACCAAGAACCAACCCCGAGATCAAGCAGCGAGAAAGGTTCTTTCCCAGTTTACATAAGCGTGTAATTAGTTTCTGACACTTATGTGGGGTTGCGCAAGTGCGCAGCCAGGAACCATAGGTGCGTGTGGAGAAAAATACTTGTATCTATTATGCAAGTCGACAGAAGGGTCACTAACCCAGTCGCTTGGCTTCACGGATATTTAAATAGTTTCCAGTAAAAAGCGATGATTCATGTTGTAATCAACCTCTACCAATACTCTCGAGAAGTCTGAGACCACAATCGTTACATTGACCGGCTAAATTAGTCTTTTCGTTCTTTATTAACAGCGCATGCTCCCTGGCTCGGTCATTTATGCAGCACCCAGTTTGCAGTTACCTCATAGAACGCACAAAATTAGGTTCGGAAGCCAAATCAGGCTATACACGCGTAGGCTGCGAATTGTGAAAGTGGTTGAAATTGTTTGTTGGCATTTAAAAAAAAAGAACGAAAGAAAGAAAAGAATGAAGGCAGAAACAAACAAATAAACAAAAACATTCGATGATGATTTTCTATACTTGTAAATAGCAGTAAGTTTCAAGAGAGCAATTTGACATAATAAATGCATGGATGTGGTGCGTAACTGTGTATGTCAGTTATCACTGCTATGGGGTGCCGATTTGTCTTGCTCTTCTAGCTTTACCGTGTATTGTGGCCGACAATGGAAGCTTCCATCTAACACATCTGCACAAGTAGTATGTGTATAGTGTAATCAGCAGCATGTAGATTTCGAGCAGCTGTTTGGTTAGACGACGAGTGTTTCTCGAAATACGCGCTACAACGACATGACAACTATAGCATGCAAGGACTTACGGACGGTTCCCAATAAGCGCCAAGAATAATAGTGTGCCTGCTGAGACCCTTGCGGATCGCGTAAAGAAGAAACTTGGTGATTGTTTAATTGCAGTTGGGCTGCAGCACAGACCCATCCTATACGCGCAGATTTCGTGAAATTGTCACCTCCATATTGTGACCCTGCTGAATGTAAGATTTTCAGCAAGTAACTATATAGCGTAACTCCTGGGGAGATTAAGCTGAAACGCGCACCTAACAATCGACTAAGGGAGATCACCGATGAATGGCCACATTTGTCTCACACATTGCAGTTTACCGCTGAAATGCTCTCTATTGATTTGATGCACTATCGTTGGCGTCAGCATAGAAAAGCGGCTTGTACCAAACCAACATGTGTCGATAGTGCCATTTTGTTTAGTTGAAAATATTACGGAAAAATTGATTCAGATAATTAATACAAATCGAAAAAATCCCCATGACTACTACAACTCGTATCTCGCTGAAACCCAATTGAAATAAACACCAAAAACTTGAAGGACGCTTGAGCTATGCGTTCAAGAATTGAACGAGATAGCGTAATCCGATCACGCGCGCATCGTGTTCTCAGTTGCTATAGGCTAGCTTCGGTTCTCGGTACATGCCTCACTATTGCCGTGTAAGGAAACGGACGACTATGCGCGTAACAGTGGCCTTTTCGAACTGTCCCAGAGAGCCCACTATGGAATAATTACAGTTCGGTACAGTTTAGTGCCCACTACGTCATAATTCTTTGCGAATCAGAGAAGGGACCAATGTGCGTTTCTAACTCAACACGCTAACCTACGCAGCTGCTGCCTCTGTATGTTTTCGTTCCATCTTTCGGTAATTGAATATTTGTTAGAGCTTTGTAATGAGAGGGTCTTTACAACATCTATCTGTTAATATACGCATGTTTTGACACCTTGCACGATTGTACGCTTATGCCACGCAATAATATTTCATGCGTTAAGGATACTTCTTCCGCTGCATAAAATTTATAGAATGTCTTTTTTCGAAACAGACTTAATCAACGGAGTGGCTATGTGGTAAAACAAACGATTGCCACAAGGGTGGCCTGGGCTCGGTTCTCACTTGAACCGAAAATATTCATTCATTTTATGGTATTTTGTTTGCATCCTTCTTGATTTCTTGGTCATAGACAAGATCAAAATTTCGCTGACAACCAATTACGATGACGCTGACACCGGAATTTTCGCGAAACAAGTTCTTTGACACTAGCGTGTTAAAATCTGCCAGTCGCCACTCAGGTAGGTAAAAATATGACCACAACATTTGCATGTTGAGTCTATAGGCATACTACAAACAGCTTACGCTCTATGCAGATAAAATAAATATGTCCTTGAGCCCAATACCGTTAATTACGTGAAGTGGTTAGAAGTTTTAACGTAGGATATACAACGTTGGACTCTATACAGCTGCAGTACAAATGGCAGTGCACTGAAAGAAGCCTCCTGCAGCGAAATACCAGGTGTGCGCTTCGAAACGCTGATTCAAACGATATACTGGCACAGGATAAAAAGTACTTACAACGTCATGTTCCTTCGTGTAACTTCCTGTTGTTTAGGAATAGTTCGGGAAATGTACTGTCCTTCTCTTTATTTTTGTTTCACGGCTGCAGAGAGCTATTTACAGTAAGTTTGAATGCATGGCTTATGTTTTGGAACGTAGCTGGAGGCGTGAAGGCAGATAACTGAGGGGGCGCCGACTATCTTTCTTTTACGAAGATTTCCCGGACCCTCGAGGCTAAATTGCCCTCGTATTCGGAGCATACCTGCGTGGAAGTCGATAAGTGCAGACGCCGTAAAAAAGAGCAGTATTCTTTCTAAACTTGAACTTTTCCGAAATTTAATTTTGCCTGTAAGTGGCTCCAGTGCTGCAAATATACAACGCAGTAAACGGCACTGAAGGAGGGTCAGGTGCGCTCGTATGAGCTACCTGAAAATACCTAATTTTACTTGTTAAGTTCACGACGCAAAAAAAAAAAGCCGTAAGAGCCCATACCAATGTGCATGCTTACTCGAGCATTGCATGAAAGAAAACTAGCCCGTTCAAATGTTTGTCAAAAAATAGGATGACAGCTAGGAAGTGTGAAATGCGGAAGTGATTCCGCGTGTTGTTTCGGCGTCAGTGCCGTCAAAAAGAGTGATAGCGAAAGAAAGGAAGAGAGAGAAGCTACGCGTCGTTAACTACGCTATGCACTTTTTTTACTCCTTTTAAAATTTGTGTTACGAATATTTTTTTCTAACGAGCACCAGCACAGCAGGAAATATCACTCGAAAAACACAAAATGCCTTTACTGTTTAGCATCAGTTATGGGGCAACCAGCTTAATTTATCATTCACACAAGGTCACAGTGAATAACGTAACATATGTGTTCACTCAACAAGACAGGCTGGCTTTTAAATCGAAATATCAATCGTATATGCCAGTAAGTCGCCGTATATTGCGTTTTTAATTGTGCCTTCTTAGTTACATTCTTAACGTAACAGCCAGGAACCCTCTCCTTAAACTAAACCGTACAAAACTTTTTTCAGCAAGCATCCGCCGCGAAACAAGCTGGTGGACCTAATTTCACAGTCGGCTGCCCATAAATGAGTCGGAAACTTCGCGCTGTGTGAAAAAGGTACTCTGACTGACCATTTCTGCAGCGAACCATTCTTTAATTCTGGACTCGCTTTACCATTGCCTCAACTAATTCTAAATTCTTCAACGAAGTTTTAATAATAATAATAATAATAATAATAATAATAATAATAATAATAATAATAATGGTAACTGTGATTTTACGACCAAAAGCCAAGATTTAAGTATGACACGCCGTAGAGGGGGGCTACGGAAATTTCGACCAACTGATGTTCTTTAACGTGCACTCAATGGCACAGCACATAAGCTTCAACCATTTCGCCGCCACCGAAGTGCGACCACCGCTGCAGGAATCGAACCCTCTTCCTTCGGGTCAGCAGCAGAACACCGTAGCCACTGATCCCCGCACCATGGCGGACTAGCCACCATCCATAGCAATATTACGGCCAATGTGGTGATAATACTGCGTTGGCATAGATAAACTATTCTTCGGTATACTTCTAAAAGATGTCCCATGAAGCACCCCATAGAGTTTGACATCAAAATTAGGACCTTGAACACAGTATATAACGTTATAGGACCTTGAACACACGCATATAACGTTATTTTTATGTTATATAACGAGTATAATCATGTTTTGATATTTCAATTAATGTGAATATGCACTGTATATACCTCCCTCACACGATACTCCTGATGGAGCCTGCGGGGGTTTCGTGAATAAATAAAGAAATAAATAAAGTATCACGATTTCCTACCCGCTCAGCAACAGTCATAAGCCTTTAATTGTTACCACGGACCAGCCCGCCACTGGTGCTATATCGTTGGCTTCACATGACGGGGACAGCCTCTCTAGCTGGCCGTGTCGCTATATGACACCGAATGTCGCGAGGGAGAAAAAAAAAAGGCAGATTACTGGTACCGAGAGAATCGATGATATGCTAAGTGAGAAGGAGGCAGGCTGAATTGTCACATTAAAATCACCACATTGCTTGGCGGACGTAAATTATGCCGTACCATACTTCCATGTATGATTACGATGTATGCGCCTGGAATTTTCGCTCAGTTGTCCTTTCACGTCACGTAATACAAAAATTAAAATATGTGAAGCTAGTGAAACGGCCACGAGCACACTATGATCATAGCACATAGTGATGTTTTACGTGACACGCTTGTCGTGATTATCATATTTGGACGTGTCATTTGTCTTTGTCGTCTATTCAAGTCACGTAATACCGAATTTGGTACATGTGAAACTAGAGAAATGGCCACCAGTGCACTATGAGCGTAGCATGTAGTCGTGTTCTTGCATGACAAGCATGTCATGGTTATCATGTTTGCACCAGTCATATACCTTCGTCATACATTCACGTTACATATTACTAAATTTGGTGTAGTAGAACCAGCGAAACGACCGCGAGCGCATCGTGAGCGTGGCATGTAGTCATGTTTTTACATGACATTCGTAACAGGATTATCATGTTGGCGCCAGTCATATATATTTGTCATCCATTTACGTCACGTAATATCAAATTTGGTATATGTGAAGCTAGCGAAACGACCACGAGCGCATCATGAATGTAACATGTAGTCACGTTCTTACATGACACGCATGTCATGATTATCATGTTTGCGCCAGTTATATACCTTCGTCATCCATTCACATCACGTAATACCATATTTGGTATATGTGAAGCTAGCGAAACGACAACGAGCGCATCATGAGCGTGGCAAGTAGTCATGTTCTTACAAGACACGCATGCCATGATTTCTACGTTCGGGCCCGTATTTATGTTCCCCATGCAGCCATGTAATACCATACCAATTTTGCGATGTTACATTTGAATGAAACCACCGCAGGAGCAGCAAGGCCATGACATGTAAATCATCACATTTATAACATACATTGCACTATTTTCATGTTATGACTAGCCACTTATGCTCGTCATACAGTCATGTTATGCCATACCAATTTCGGTATCCATACCATTATTAAAATTGCCAGGAGATCTAGAAGTCGTAGGCGGATAGATAGATAAATAGATAGATAGATAGATAGATAGATAGATAGATAGATAGATAGATAGATAGATAGATAGATAGATGGGTTCAAACTCTCTGAAGTTCGCTAAGAAACGCTTCGCATTTTAAAAAAAGAAAAAAAAGTGTCGATTATTTTCAAGGCCCAATTGACGTTATCCGAATCGATTTCACGCCCAAAGGGTTTTCAAGCAACTTGAAACTTCGTTCCACCAAGCAAGTGGATAGAAGCCCTCGTTCCCAACGAATTGGCCGGTAGGTAAGCGGCTGAAGCAATTCGTTCAGCCTTTCACTGCCACAGTGTATGATCGACTGATTCACCAATGCTATAGGGGGATGAGATGCGCGAAAAGACCTTCACGGGTGTGTATTGGGCCACACTTTAGATATAAGAAGCCGCGCACAATCTACCAGTAGATCGTGGTATTTGTGTACGCTAAATTAAGAGGTTCTGACTGCAAGGTATTATCTGGGCTGAACAATGAGGTCTTACTTTCACATGCACGAACATGTCCCTAGAGTTCCTATAGCCAAGTTGCTAGGCATGCGAGCACAAGCGTGCACACTCCAAGCAGTAGCGCATATTCTAGAAAGGGTAAATTACTGATTTCCAGACCTGTCCTCCTCACCATATCAAAATGTCTATAAGTTGGTTAGAATATATCTAGCGATAACCTGCGGAAAGTATATTAAAAAGAACTAGAATAAAAGAAGGTTTTTGCCCCGTCAAACTCTTAGTATAGAAAAAAATTTAACATTTGGTCGGCCGGACATCGGGCCGACTTCGAAAAATCAGTTTGGTGGTTTACAGACCCCTACCTTGTTACAATGGACTCTCGTATTACCTATTCAGCGTGTGAAAGAGGACAACCTGCTGCAATCGGTGCGTGAATCTATGAGTCAGCAAAAAGTGGCCGAAATCGCAGATGTACCACAACTTTAAAATGATCATTGCATTAAATACGAGTGAAACAGGACGATCGGAAGCACCGCTCACAGCAACACAGGAGTTGTGGTAGCAACAAATTAAAGTAATAAAGAACCAACGTCAGAGTTAAAGTATCAGTTCTAGTCTTTTACCTGCGTGAGCGCTGAGTCCGCTTCCCCAGCTGCTGCTTTCCATTTTCCTCCGAAAAGGCCATTCTAGCCACTCAGAGGCACGAGGCTTAAAAAAAGTCGTAATTGGGTAATTTTTCACGATATCGAACAAAGAATGACTGGTTGACCTGCTAAATGTATTTTAATATTTTTCGTACTATTTCCTGATGATGAAATCTAATGTGGAGCAAAATAAGTGGACGAAGTATAAAAAATATTAAGAATATTTTTTAGTCGTGGTCATGAATTTAAAACCTTAGGTGTTTTATTTAAATTGGCTGGATGGTATCACTTTATTAAAAATGTTATACAAATATAAAACTTAACTTTATGAGAAATAACTATGCGAAAAATGTAGAGGGGAATTGTCATCGCACTGCCACAAGGATTTCTTTAGACGAACACCACTAATATAAGCAAAAAAGAAACGCTTGCTGGATTAAGTTTGTACTTCATTATGAAACTAAAAATAACTGAACAGAAGCAAACACATGCATATATAATTAGCTGAAGAAATTTTGACTACATAACTTTTATACATTTTGTGCAAATCATAGCCGAAATTGGCCAATACACCAGAGTGGCTGGGTGCTTTCATCCACCTTTTCGTCAGTATTGATACACGGTGCTTCGGAAAAAAAAATCGGCTGCAAAAAAGTTGAGAATACCTTCTTTCCACTCTTCAGGCAATAATATATAAAATACTGAAATAAAGTTAAAATGTTGACCAGCTACCCTATGTTCGATCGTACGTAGAATCATCCAGTTAAGCTTTGACCGGTTTATATAAACGCTCTCACTGTGACAGGCATCGCTGATGAAAAAACATCAGAATAGGCTCGGCAAACTTTGCTTACACGGTAATGGCCATGGTACTACGAAAGAAGTTTTGTCGGATCAACGGCTGAATGAAGGAATCCAAAGAACCAGTGAATGAGCCAGCGATGCAAGACGTTGGAGGATTGAAACATCAAAATGGTGTTTTTCGCGCTGCTGATCAGCAGTGCTAAAAAACCATGTAATATATAATCTTCATTGTGTTTGTCAGCTTAGGAAGTTTTCTGGGCTTACTCACATCAAGTTGATACGAAATGGCGTCCAGTGCAGCAGTAATATGCAAGTACGTCCCGAAGGGCCCAAGACAGTCCAAGTTTGAGTGATCGATAGGGTGAGGTTGAACGATATGGCATAATATGAAACAGCCAGTGTCATTTGTCTATGCAGACGGGAATTGTGGCCGTGTGTAGCTCGTGGGTGATAGATGGCAACAATTACCCAGTGGTTACCAGCTGGAGTAATAAGAAGGGGCCTGTGCAAATTAATCCCGACGCGATCAAACAAGAGCGGTTAACAAGACAGAGGCTGTATTGGAGTCGCAGTACGAGAAGGAGAAGCCTTCCAGCGCTGACAAGGGAGACAGGAACAGGCGTAGTGGTGGACAAAGCGGTACATACTAGCGGTGGCGGACGCGTGTGGAAATCTCCGACACTCCGGCATGTGTGCACAACTTGAAGCAGGAGATGGTGTATGGCTATGAGTCGTTTGGGTTCTTTGGAAATATAATTTCGAAGGTGCAGCAAACCGCCGTGGAGCGTGAAGCCGTACAATTGACGGCTCATTCCTGTAGAGAACAGGTCCGTAGAAAAAGCAACAAAGGTGTCCATCCGTAGTTCCCACTGTGAGTAAAAGCTGGAAAGTGAGGATGAAATATAGGTGCACTATTAAGCGAGTTGAGGCAGAATAGAGAGACGACTGGGAGAGACTTTCCTCATCGGTGTATTTTCGTTCACATCGCTAAGACTCGAGTGTACTCCGTGGATGGTACCTTTTGAAAGTGAGCCTGCCGGATGGATACTTTTGAGACCAAAGCCAACACAGTGCGTGGTCGTTTCATTAGCATGGTATTTTGGGTTTTATGAGCATAAGCATTATATGATTATGGAGCTCATTATACTGCAGATCACCTGGTTAGCAGTGAACTCTCAAGGTTCTTTATCGTGCACTCTAAACATAGGTACAAGAAGGATCTTGCATTTCGCCCACACCCAAATGCATGGTGACCATGTTGAGACCTGCAACCACATTCAAAGGTGCGCGGAAAGGCTATGATGCTACTTTTTTATGGCCTCGCTAAAGGACGGTGTGGTAGATAGAGCAGGACCACAGAGATGTTAAAGGGATAGGGTGTGCGTTCCCAATGTGGTGAGTATATATAACAGGCTCGATCATTAGTACCGTGAGGCACCCACTAGATTTTCTAAAGAGGAGAGATGTCCTTTGACGTGAGCCCTGTTTGGGTACTCACATCGAGAAGGTGGCTTCTACTTTCCATTCTCTCCAAGGTTTTACTTTCCTTTCCTCTTTTCTCAAGCACTATCCCGCAAGCTGCAACATACTCTGTCACGCGTTGTCGAAATAAGGCAAACGTCAAGCCGTTACAAAGATAGAGTGGAAGATTGGATGGCATCAATCCGAAGAGAACTCCGGTGGTCAGAACTGACCTATCCAGTAAAGGTATCAAGTTGGTCAGTATTAGCTATCAAGGCACACATCTGCAATCATTGGCGCTGAAAGTATTGTTATTATTGAGCAGGGCCGATGAAATCGGGAAGCACTTGTGAAGAACATCCATTTCATAAGGAGTGAAAATTGCTGCAGAGCCAGTAGCCAATTCAAAGGAAAGCAGCACCAAACTTGATATTGCAGTGTTGGTGGATATGGATGTTTTTGCGCACAGAGTGGTTGAGTTGGAGTAAGCGGACTGTCAAGGCGGTGAGAACTCAACTTAAGACGAGAACAGTCACTGATAACATTGTATACGCAGGGAGAAAGAGCTTGCCTCATATGACATGATGGAATAAGTTCTGCAACCATTTTAACTCGGTTGTGAACAGAATGTCCTGAATAAGGACACATACTGCTGACGTCACAAAAGGCTGGATTCGTACGTTGTCGCAGTGTCAAGCATTAAGCCAATAATCACACTGTTATTTTCAGAGTTCACGGCAGTGCTTGTGAGTCATTACAGGCACTGCGGCTCCATAGTCAGAAGGGCTCTAATGGTACACCCATTAACAGAAATAGCCATACCATTGGAGAGTAGAAGGTAAGATCGTCATACAGTGGCGTAGCCATAAGGTGGAGGGGGGGGTTGTAAGAAGATCTTGGATTCAATGCGGATGGAAGCAATAATTGCCGAGCATCCTAACTGAGGAAGCTTCACAATGAAGGTAGAAAAAGTCAGTTGGTTTCGTGAGAAAAAAATATAGCCAATTCTGATCATGGACATGTTAGCTAAGGAAGGCAGCCTCACCAGCCAATAATAAAAACTGAAACAACAAAACCTGTGAAGCTGACGAGAGAGAAAGTTAGAGGAAATGAAAAACAGGGAGTTTATTCAGAAAGAAGTGTAGTGGGAAGAGAAAAAGAGATGCGAAATAGTGAAAGAAGAGGGAGTTTGTATCAACACTACTAAGTCACGACAGTAGCACTGCCTAAAAGCATTGCTGGCACCAGCCATAACTTGTCGTTAAGTCCGGCTTTGCCAAGAAACCACCGCAACACCATCATAGCCGCTCGCGACGAAGACCTGGTAGGTCAGTGCCTTGAGGTTTTCTACTTCATGGGGGACGGTGGTCTAGCTGACCTAATGAAGCTACGAGAGCTGCTCTTTGGGTGTCAATACGGGTTTATTCACTAAGAAAGTGCGCGATTGTATCACTTCACTCGCACAGTTCGCAGAATGCGCAATCAGTTATAGCAATGGTAAATGACTTTGCATTAGAGAATGACACTGTAAGGTACAGACGGGTGAACAGGTTAGAACCACGTCATGATAGGTTGACTAAGACCTGCAATTGAATAACTTGGTCAATGTGTGTAGGGCGTGGACTTGTAAACGTAGCTGAATTCCAACACTCCAGCGTTCAATGACATGCTCGTACATGAAGGCATCTTGCTGCGTCAAATATTGATACAAAATTTAACGTATCGAAGCTCTGTGAATGTGACTTAGCATCTTCAGTTCACTCAAAATTTCTGCTTCGTTTATCTTTTGAGTGCAAAACACATCTCCACAGGTGTGAATATCAGACGAATGCTTTTCTTCGGCGCACGAGGCGCTGACTTACGGCTTGAGCCTCTCACTGCGAAGTATGAGGCTACAAGGTCTACATACGTATTCCCGGCCACAGGTGCTGGATTTGGGTGACAACTTATAGTAAAATGAAGAAAATACACTCATGTGCTTTTATACACCATATTTCCAGATCGCTAAGTTAGCTTCGATAGCAGTTCTTTACAACAAGCACCTCGCACTCATATTGCCCCTTTGTTTCCTCAAAGTTTGCTATTGCCCCGTTATATGGTTAGTGCTGCCTTGAACAAACTACGCCGATTGACCAAAAACCATCGAGGTTTTTTTAGAACCTTCTGTTGTGATTATGCACACAAGGCGAACATTACAGTTTATTCTGTAGAACTTACGGGGCTGCTAGCGATAAGAATGTAATATTCGACAGAACACTTATAAACGCCGACGCGCTTCACTGCTTGTCGGTTCCTATCGACGACCGACGCTCTGTTCCCTGCTACCAGTGCCGCTTTGTATCGCTGTAATATGGTTTTCCGTTGACCGGCCAAAAGTTCGGCCAAATGAACAGTTTCAGCTTGAAGGCGTCGACTGCTCAACTCACCCCCGTCACGACCACGTGACAATATTTTGACTTTGGCAGTTAAAAAACGCAAATTTACTTTACATTCCTTTTTATATAGGTATACGTCAACAAAATTTTGTTGTATCAAGTTTCAACTACCCAGAAAATCACACCTATGCAGATTCTACGACGTTCCTGACACCCCACGTGATTCGCAAGTTCTGTAGATTGTCACACCGGCCCAGAGCCTCCAGCGTAATTTTTCGAAGAATATCGGAGAAGCAGTGTGACAGCAGCGCTCATACCTTGTGCATGTACGTACGTTTTGGCTGGCGTTGGGCCTTCACTATAGAACGTTTCTGTCGTAGTCACCGAGCGCACAAAGTTGCACAGTCAGCGTTTGTGATAAGGATGCGCATTTCGGACACAGTGAAGTAGCAACTGAGACGCCTATTCGCGTCCGTCTGTACATGTGAGCACGCCCCGCCACGGTGGTCTAGTGGCTAAGGTACTCGGCTGCTGACTCGCAGGGCGTGGGTTCGAATCCCGGCTGCGGCGGCTGCATTTCCGATGGAGGCGGAAATGTTGTAGGCCCGTGTGCTCAGATTTGGGTGCCCGTTAAAGAACCCCAGGTGGTCTAAATTTCCCGAGCCCTCCACTACGGCGTCTCTCATAATCATATAGTGGTTTTGGACGTTAAACCCCACATATCAATCAATCAATCTATCGTACTTGTGAGCACGTTTCGTGCGTCACTTGTGCGTGAGAAACGCGGGGCACGTTTCGATCTGCTTGCTTTTCGGCACGTGACCTTCCGATTTGTTGCTATCACGTTCATTGCTTCGCCTTTGCGGCAAAGCTGTGACTTCTTTCGAAAATGCGTCAAAAACAACGGCACTGCGATAACTTAGCGAAATCTTACATCGGTAAGTATCCGATCAAAACTGAGGATGTGAAAGGAAATACAGAATATTTTAACACTATTTGGGGTTTTGCGTGACAAACCACGTAATGATCGTGAGACACGCCTTTAGTGAAGGGCGACGTGTATGGACATGGCACGCCACAAAAAGTGATGTGTTTGGCATTCACGACCTCTTCGTCTTCAATGAGGCATCTTGTCCGAGTTTCTGAAGCGTCTAGGTGGCGCATAATATGCGACTGCAAAAAGAGTAGAGCCATCGCGAAGCAAAAAAAAAGAAAGAAAAAGAAAACACTGCAGTGCAGGTGGCACGTGTGCTCAGCGACTCCGATACTCTCCGTGGGTGCCATATTGAACTACCTGTGCGTACCCTCTAGGCGACGAAACTTGCGAATCGCTCGAGGATGAGGCGGGAAGCATAGCATCCTAGCTATCCAAGCTCTAACTGAAGAACTGCGGGAGACGAAGCTTTCAAAATTGAATCTGAAGAGATAGCGAACCCTGATCGAGCGGGAACGGGAGATGGTGATGACGCATGACTACCCGTAAGAAGGAAGGCAGACCACCTAAGGCGCAGAAGCGCCGGCTCGAAACAAGCGTATATTCTCTGGCTGTTTTGGACAAAACCGAGGCCGTGGCTGTCAGTGTCGCGCTCGCGTTCATTCCCCACGTCGCGTGCTTCCTCTTTCAAAGTATCAACAGACGAGACAAAAGGACGAACAAGTAACAGAACAAAACACCAAAATAATGCAAGGCGAAAGGCCTGCCTATTCTAGACGCATAAATACTAAGCCACGAGCACTGTTGCTGTTCAGAAAAAATAGAATGTGAGCATGGTCTAGCCAACAGAGGCGGTGACAGTCATAACTACAAACCCAACCATTCTTTGGAAATAGGCTGTGTGAAGGCAGCGCAGAGACTCGAACTTCTTGGGCCCGTTAACAGCACAAACAAGGTGTAAATAGTCACATCAGCAATTAAAAAAATCAAGCATAGCCTATATAAGAGAGCCGATGCGTGACTAAAATTAGAATATTTTTTTATCATAGTGCACCAAAGAAGGAAGAAAAACCCAATGGTCCATATGGCGTACTTGTCTGATCTTAAACAATAAAATAAAAAAAAACACGTGGTCATAGTTTTGAGAGCTACTTGCCGCTCTTGAACTTTGAAGATCGCGCATCGAAAAGACAAATGCCGCTGGATTTGCTACTATTTATTTTATTTTTATTTATCTGTACCGGAAGAATGATATGTCGAGAACGTAAATGATGTGACACGTCGAAAATTTCAAAAAAAAAAACACGAGGAAGAAAAAAGTGATGGCCGCCCACATTCTTTAAAGAATACCGAAACGTGGAGCTATTTTTGTTCGAAGATTCCGTTCTACTGTTCGTCGATTCCAAGATGGGTCTGAAGCGCGCATCAGATGATGATTCTTTCGTGCCACTCTGACCGGATGTGTCGTGGTAGAGAAGTGGAAAAAAATAGTGTGGTTTATAAGCTTTCTAGAAGCGGGAGAACATTTCAGTAGAAGATGATCCGGGTGTAGCGTCTGAGCGTGTATGTTCAGTAATAGAGCCACTTACAATAACGCTTACGGCTTTTACTTCTCGTTTTTACCTGTTTTTCATTGCTGCAATTTATCTTGTCTTCGAGCTTGAGGATGTTTAGTGCGAGTTCCTTCAATTACTTTTCTTTTTCTACTAACACAACAGATAGGGTAGATGTAGTGTTTGTGACACACGTGCTGCTGTAGTTTGTACTTAGTAGAATTCGGAAGGAGGCGTGTGGGCAGAAAAGTTCCCATTAGTGTTACTTGAAAATGAGCCGAAATAGCCACAAATGACTAGCTGCCTAGAAAAATGTATCTTAAAAACTAATAAAGGCACACTATGCGGGAGCAATTGTACGATTGTTTGTTTGCCTAGGACTTATATCCGGGGACGGACCACGTCCGTACACCCATCGAGACCAACAAAGTGACATCATTAAATAAAAAAAGTAAGCTTTCGTAATCTGCACCTTCCTAATCCATACAAATTCATAATATCTTCATGTATGTCGTAATTCCTCTACTTGTAGCCATCCTCAACATGCACTGTGTGCACAAAGCTTGTACAAAGCAGAGCTCTCGAGCCATCACTGCACACCACGCCAACAGAGAACGTCGGACTATAGCATACACCACGCTGGTGATTCCCCTGTGCCGTGATCCAATGCCCGTGCTTATCTTCTGTGGTATGGCCTCACTACATGGACCACGCCACTTTTCTGCACAGTACTTCTCCTCCCGTTCATCTGAACATCTTCACAGACCGAGCGCCACAACACCATCACGCACAAAGGCATAAGAAAGAAATGTCGCCTTGCACATGACACGACACGTGCTTCACAATCACTTAAATTTGGATGCCAGTAATCAATGAAGGAAACGTAAAATTGAGGACTAATTTTTCTCTGTTAGAGACACTAATATTGAGAACTATCAAACAATGATTCCCAGGAAAGTAGAGAAGCATGTCAATAGTATCAATTGTACACATGAAAAGAAAGAAAAGTGGACGGAAAGGTAACTTGCCGCCGGCAGAGACCGAATCTGCGATTTTCGAATTGCACGCCCGACGCTCTACCAACCCGGCTACGGGGGTGGTAATCCCTGCGTCCACATTTATATATAGTACATATGTGCATTTAAACATGGGAGTGTGTAGGTCAGCGCCCCAGGAATGAACGTCACCATAGCTCCGTTGGTAGAGCAGCGGACGCGTTATTCGAAGGTAGCATGCTCGGTCCCTGCCCACGACAAGTTATCTTTTCATCCACTTTTATTTCTTCACATTTACGCTACAAAAACTACTAACATCTTCTATACTTCCCTTGGCATCACTGTTTGTTGTTTCTCTTTATTCTCTGTAATGTTGGCTATAATAGTTAGATATCGAACAAGTAAAAGTGCGAAGCCTTAAATCCTAGAAAAGTAGGCATTAAAAGGCTTTCTCTATATTGTTTACATTGTGCTCACTATGGTCACGTATTCGTTGCGCTGGTACCCCCTGTGGTTTCAACGCGTAATTCCGTAACAGAGTAAAAAGTTAAGATACACTTATGGGGATGCATATGCGTTTAATTTCACACTTCATATTTGTCTATGCTCTTTCTTTTTTATTATTTTTCAGTTCACTCTGAACCCTCTTAATTCTATTCGCTATCTTGATACTGAACAGCATACCAATCGTACACATGCTGGCAAGAACGTCTGTGTTTCTGATAAAATGTCTCTCCCCATAGAATGCTCATCATAGTATTTGATGTTCGGGATAACGGCATCACTTAGCAGCATGGTCATCAAGGACTTGGATGCTTCAAAAGCAGAGATTAGTTTCAATAAGAAATGATTCACGCTCGCAACTGTCACACGTAGGAACACCAAGTTAGGGTATGGCAGGTACGTGCGTTCACAGCCTCCCCCGAGAACTTAAAAATCAGATGTTAATAAGAATTTAAAAATGGCCTTTTATAAAAGGTGCTTTACGTTGTCGTGTATAAATAATGTTTTGACGTGCTTCTTACCGCAATTCTGAGATTAAGGTGGGAGAAAGGAATGAAATGTTTACTTGGTATGAGTCACTTATAGGTGTTTTACATGCCAGCGGAGTGCTGAAGGTGACAATAACGAGTGGAGAAAAAAGTGAAAAATCACCAAAGAAAACTTAAAGCACCACATAACTATAGCCTGGCCTTAGGAACGAAAAAGCTGTAGAAAATGGTTTTAGAAAAAACGAAACAGGCGAAGCTTCGTCAATTACAAAGAATGTAATACTGTTTACAAAGCAGAAACCAATTCCGTTTCTAATACAAAAGTAAACAAGGCGCTAGAAAGAGCGCCGCAAAGTTCAAATGCACAACCACACTGGTATACAGGCTGCCATCACGGGCTCTAACCGAGCGGTCAGGAAGACGACAGTTTCTCAGTTGAGCCGAGTGATGCGAAAAGGGGAAACAGGGCGAACCCACACAGTGTGATTAGGAACAACGAGAAGTGCTCGACATACTAAGACGTCCTTGTAGGCGCTAACATAAACACATGCACAAGTTCTTTAGCCCCACAAGGAGATCCTCGACCCAAGGAAATGACCCATTTGCCACATGCTACCAGGAGTCTTCCTGGAGCCAGCAGCACTGATTCAGCAGGCGAGCGTCGTCATACATCTTGCACGAAATTCCGTCTGCTGTACCCGGCATCATCAACAACTACGAAGCTGCAACTAATGATGTCACTCTGAAAGTTCTGCTGCGGGATTTTTTGTCCATCGAGGAATGTCTGTCACAATGGCTGCGGCGTTGACTTAATCAGCTTTCACAGTAATGACACCGGTAGTATGGTACAAATAGTCTCTGAGCCTTCGAGCAAAATAGACCTCGTCTGGTGCATGCCCTGCCGGCCGATGGGATGCCATTTCACACGGGTTCGTTGGAAGTGAAGAGGCTGCTTGGCTTACCTCCGCATGCACTCACAACGATGGCGTAATGAAGGCTGTGACTATTATAAAAATAACAGGGTTCCTGATGCATTTGCCTAATGCAATTAGAAAGCCACTAATTCCTGTCAGACCCTTGGCGAAACTATTGAAATAAACGCCTCCGTTGTTACTGTTCTCTCGGAGGAGGATCTACGTCACTATTATATATATATATATATATATATATATATATATATATATATATATATATATATATATATATATATATATTGTTATGATCGTTCTTTTCTTTCTTCTGAGTTGTCTCTTTTTCTTTCCAAGCCTACCAATTCACTATTATGAAAATAAATATCTATAGATCATTCCGCATCAAGTGTACCCGGTCAATTTTCCACCATCTCCGATCAAACTAAAAAAAAGCATGCAGGCATATGTGACCATGACAAGTAGTTATTTAGGTGTTATATTTCACAAAAAAAAGTTGTGTTGCCTAGAGGGCGCTTCAAACTTTCGGCACCCAAGTGAAACTGTGTCGTGCTAAATAATTTATATAATACTACTAGATTCAGTGATTACGACGAAATAATTTTTTGTTCATCTGAAGGCGCTACTCTTGCAGAACCATTATAGGTATAATATTTTTGTGAAATATAGGTATATATTTTTGTGAATTTTGTGTATAGCCTTTCATATATGTGAAGTAACATAAGAAGGAAATATAGAAAATAATGTTAACCTTATTAGTATCATCGGGGTTCGCACTGTCTGCCACCTAAAGAAAAGAAAAAGTGGCACTGCGGTGCACTTATTTCTGCAGCACTACTGCAGTTGGATGGGTCCGTCCAACAAAAATGAATGAAGTATAAAAATGATAATTTTTGATTAAAATTTAAAAGATGCTTTGCATTTTCTGTGAAAATACTCGACAATGCAAGGCTCGCTGTATTTTTCGTTTCATTTAATTTGTCACACAATTCTTATGTATAACTTGAAAGGAATCCTTGAGTAATCTGTCCATGAAATACCAAGGCAATCCCACCAATTACTATGTGAATCCCTTAAGTCGGGCCGACGATCCCTTAGTGTTGTAAACAAAAGTGCAAAAGGTGCTTTGTAACCTTATTCGGCAACATTAACAAGAAATATCGCTTTTCTAATAATAATATAATAATAATAATAATAATAATATTAATAATAATATTATTATTATTATCTGACGTTTAGGTCATCAGAATCACGATATGGTTATGAGGAATCCCATTGTGCTGGGCTCCGGAAATTTCAGCCATATGCTGTACCTTTTTTTTTTGCAGCTGAAGCGCAAAAACGTATATAAGGGAACAACTAGGAGAAGTGCTTATACTCGTTGTTCCCTTATATAGCTTATTGCGCTTAAGCTAAAAAACATGGAATGCCAACTAGCTCGCTCCGACACCTTGCTATACCTTGACGTGCACTCACTTTGCACAGTATACGTGGGGCTTTGGCATTATGAAGATCAATGATAAAACTGCGCTCACTGTGACAAACATCTACAATATATATATATATATATATATATATATATATATATATATATATATATATATATATATATATATATATATATATATATATATATATATATATATATATATATATATATATATATATAATGCCAAAAAATGGACACGTCCTTTGCTATCACGGCTTAGCTTCCAGAAGAGAACGGGGTGAGGTTCCTTATTTCCTACAGAAATATAGCTGGTAACACAAGAATACTATATCAATGATTAAAAGGTGACCAGTATTGTCATTAAACTTCAAAATTTCGCAGATCCCACGTACCTTGAGAATTGGCGTTACGAGAAGCATGCAGACGGACGCTGACCATGATGTAATTTTGTTACTGAGCAACAAGTTATTTATTGGCGCTAAATATATATACAAATGTTGCACGTACAGACATATACTGAACAGTCGCAAATGTTTATATAACCTGTTGTTTCCACTTGCGCATTGATGCCAACAGCAACATGAATATTATCAGCACCAGAAGCAATCAGCTGCATCAGGCACTGGTACTCGTGGGAATGGTAGCACTGGAGGCTGCTACATAAAGTTCATCGGACGACGCCGAAATGTAGTGGACGTTAGCCCGATGTAAAGGCTGTATCATAGGAGTACATATAAAATATTTATGAGAAGCTGGTAGCTAGCCCTTCAAACACGACGTTTCAAAACATCAAAATGTAATTTAAAAGTAGTTCCGAGGCTTGGTGTGGTACTGTGATAGAATGCTTAATTGCCACGCATAATGCTGGGGTTCGGTTTCTGCTGGGACCCTGACATTTATTCTTTGTATTCATCGGGTAAACGCCGCCGATGCCAGGTTTTTCTTACCGCGCTCGCGTTAAAAAGACCCATGTTATTCTCTCCGTTTTCGGTATAGATATAAAGTGTCAGTCACATGCAGCGCATACCCAAATACGTGTGGCACATAGCCGCCCGCGGGTTTGTGCCACACATCTGGGGGATAAGGTTTGATGACGCGGGCGACGACATTGTGACGTTTTTCATGCCATGATCAGTAATTCATATTCATTAAACCATCTTACACTTCCATAGTTATTTTTGTTTACCACAAGGTAAGTGGGGAACATGAGAGTACGCAGAAGTAGGCAGATAGATAGATAGATAGATAGATAGATAGATAGATAGATAGATAGATAGATAGATAGATAGATAGATAGATAGATAGATAGATGAAAGTGCCTGCAGTGCGCAAAGAATCTATTCGTAATAAAATAAACAACCATGCAATGATTTAAAGAGATACGAGCATATCCATGGAGTGAATGGCGATGAGTGGGAGAAAGCGTTCGTCGGTCCGTGCATGCGTTCATGTGTCTGACAGCGTTCGAGAATATAGACGGCGTGCGGATAACACCGACGAGACGCGAGCCAAGGAAGCCAAGCAGAAGCGTCTTCAACGTGCCCGCTGCTCTGCTTCGACAATGCCCCGCCAACCATCCGCCACGTACGGCGACTATACAGGAGACTGAGAGAGGCACTCGTTGTCCGCGTAACCAGGCACAGCCCACGCAGCAGCCACTCGGATAGATGGATAGATGAATGTATCCGGCTGTGCGCTTTACATCGCGCGGTGGCTCACGCCACCTAGCCATAATGTTAAGTACTACCACCATGTGTTTAAGCATCACATTTCACTCGTGCCTTCATTGTAGCCACCAATCAGTTAGCCTTCTACTGGTAATTTCTACCCGTTTAAAGTCTATTTTTTCTTCACTGCCTCTAAACCCAAATGCTTTAAAAAATTCCGCGCCATTATCTTGGAATATATGGTGGAGCCCTTTACAGAACTTTATCAAATGTTCAGCCCTTTTATCCTCCTCTCTACACGCACTACATACCGCGTCTGTGCCTTCGTGTTCGGCTCAGTCCGTCTTGGTCCGCAATACTCCCGTTCTAGCCTCGAACAGCAAAAGAACTACCCCAAAAATTATCCTAGACCTCTTTTGCAATTTCCTGCTTGAACGTTCGATAGGTATCCAGTGATGATGTCATAAGCATTCGAATCTTCCAAATGTCGCTTTTCGTTTCCTTCACCTTCTTCCCGATTTTTCCTTTTGTCGTGGTATTCTGATGTTGTCTAACTACTTCCTTGACAATTTTCGAGTTCACTTCCTCCATTTATCAACATTCTTCATGTAGCTGAAAACTTTCCTAGCCCAACGCTCCTCTCCCATTTTTCTTAATCACTCCTCAAATTCTATCTTGCTACTAGCTACCATGCACTTAAACGATGTCCATCCCATGTCACCCTGTACCTTCTGAATTTGGGGTATTCCTGTGTGCTCCCAAAGCAAGTCTACCTATGCCGGGTTGTTTAATTTTCAGACTTGTTTGAACCTCTAATTTTATGCACAAGGCCGCATTGCCGACCATCAAACCAGAGACCATGACACATCTCCAAATCCCTCTCACAACGTCATAACTATTGTAGTTCCACAGTGCCCTATTTTTCATTACAGCTGCATTCCTGTTACCCTTCGACATTACGTATCTTTCATGCTCGCATACGCACTCAGCCCCTTATTTATCTATACGCCCAAATATTTTATTTCTCCACTATATCTAGCGTGCCATCCTGTATCTTATACTCACTGATTTTCTTATTATTAAAAATTATGATCCATGCTGAACTCCAAGTTTAACCTAGCGACCTCATTACTACAGATGTATATAAATCCCTGCAGATGTGCCTTGTTATCGGCTATCATTAATATATCATCCGCATATATCAATGCTGGTACTGACTGTTCAATGTGTTTCCTTGCTTGACAAAAGAGAGGCTGAAGCCGAGTCGACTCCCCTCTAATTTGGCTTCTAGTCTCTGTAGATACAGCATAAATTACAAGATGACAAGGTAGTGGATTAATCATAAGATGAATAAGTGAAGTGCCTCAGACTGGCTGGTCTGAGGCACTTCACCTGTTCATCTTATGATTATCCCACTACGTCATTTCCATCTGTCGGCTCCCATCAAGATAAAGGTGACAAGGGACAACCCTGTAGAAGCCCGCGTTGTATTTTTATAGGTTTAGATACCTGCTCTTCCCATTTGATAACTACCGTCTCACTTTTATAGATATCCTTTAGAAGATTAGTTCTTTCATCTTCCACATCTAGTGTCTCAAGTATTTACCACAAGTCTCCTTCAATCACACTGTCGTAAGCCTCCTTCATATCTAGAAATACCAGCCACAGGAGCCTGTGTTCTTTTTCCGATATTTCACAACACTGCATCAATGAAAACAGATTGTCCTCCAACCTCCTTCGTTTACGGAACCCATTTTGTAGTCCTCTCAGCACGCCCTCATTCTCCACCCATGTATGCAGTCTTTCCTTTACTATCTAGAACACCAGCCTGTAAACTACTGATGTCACTGTTATAGGGAGGTAGATGTTTATATCGGCTTTGTCCCCATTTCTTCTATAGACAATGGTCATTATGCTTTGCTTCCACCCATTTGGGGCTTCACCATTCATTATTGCTTTGCTCGCTGCCTCTCCTAATATTTGCTTAATGTTTGGTCCCAGATTCCTTATTAGAATAATTGAGACGCCGTCAAAGCCTGTTGATGTGCTATTATGAACACTTTTCTATGCCCTTTCCCACTCTCGTTGTCCCAGTAGAACCATTGCGCTGATTGGTACATCCTCATCTGGTACGATGCATACAGCGCTTTCTTCGTGTTTAAATTTTTCTGTCATCAATGTTTCTGTAAACTTCATTGCCTATTCCCCTTCTAGTCTGACCCCTTTAACTGTATTTATAAATCTCTGTTCGATGGTTGTCTTATTACTCAGAGAATGGAGATGGTTACAAAACTTTGCAGCTGTCTTTATATCTTTTTTATTTACTTCCGGCAATTATTGGGCCCCCTTTCTTCTAATCATTTCACTGATCAGATCGCACGCTTCCATTCTGCACATCATCTTCCGGTTCACCCCTCTGTTAAGCATACCTGTGTTCCCTACAGGCTTCCTGATGTCTTACTATAGCTCTCTTAACTTCCTCGTCCCACCAAAATTTTGGTTTATTTCTCCTTTTTCCGGTTGATTTGACTCATACCTTAGCAAGCTCTAACTCAAACAATTGAGTTAAATTTGTGCACGTTCACTCTGTTTTAGTATTCTTGGTGATTATTCTCTAAATATCTTTAGTTGCAATTAATTTGCCTTTCTGAATAATATTACCATGTGGGTGCTCATAATGCCTACTTTACAATTTCATTTCTCTTTCAAAACTCAGCCTGAAACGTTTGTGATGACAACCTAAGCTTGTGGACCCATATTCACTTAGGTTCATCCCTTAGCCGATCATACATTCTATGTGACATCATTGCGTAATTTATCGTCGACTACAATCTTCCCGCCTCCCATGTTAACTGCCCTTCACATTTCTCGGTGCTGTTGCATATGATTAAATCATGCCGTTCACACATATCCATTAGCAATCTGCCTGTTGGGTTAGTATATCCATCCATATCTTCTATGTGGGCATTCATATCTTCTAATATAATTACGTCGCACTCTTTTCCTAGTTCGTCAATGTCATTTTCTATGCACTGCACAATTTTTTTATTTTCCCCTTAGGCTTCTGCCCCCGTCCACAAGTATACAGAACCCCAGAGCGTCATCTGCCCTGCCACTTTCCCTTTCAGCCATAAATGCTTCTTGCACTTTTGCTTGGCCCTTTGCCAATCTGTACTTTTATGACAGAATGCCCATATACCACCCCCCTTTTTTCTTCCTACTGTTCTATTACAATATTCCTATGCGTAGTCCCGATTGTTAGGTTGTTGTTCCATGTCCCTAAGATGTGTTTCCACAAATCCATATACCACCAACTTCTGCTCACTTAGCTGTTCCTCTATTTCTCCCCACTTCAGCCTACTCCGTCCGCCTTGCGCATTAATATACCCTACGCCTGAATTGGCTCAGCCCTCTTGGCCATGTCGATTTCTGCCCCGGACTCTACGTGTCTTAGATATTGGTGCCACTTTTGAATCGTATCCACTTATACCACCTGTCGAAGAGCCCCCTGGTTGTTTTCCTCGTTCCTAGCTTCTTAGAACCCGAAGGGCCCGCGTGCCGCCCAATAAAGCTAGCGCGCGTCCTACAAGTCGCCAAACCACCTCATGACCAAGCCGCCTATCGAAGTGAATTCTGTCTCGTTCAAAATCACCCCACCGATGCACCTCTCCGTTTATTTCCACTACCTCAAAGCCCTTCTCTAGACTCCTCTGCCATATCTCTCAGTTGCATTGACAATCGCTCTTTGCAAGTTACCGTCATGCACCGGTACCTCCGGTATCGTGCATATCACTACCTGTACTTGAGGGTAAATGGCGCGCATGTCGTCGACCCCTTTCGCCAGTGTGGTTGCTAGTCCTGCCGAATTCTCATTTAAGACATCGTTTAGACCACCCATCATTATTACGAGGTTTTGTCCATCAGCTTTAGTTATTAGTTTTGTGCTCGCTTGCCTCATGACTGCTTCCAGCTTACGTCCTGGGAGTGTCCCTACTAATACCCTCTCGCCCCCTCTTACCTTCTCTTTTATTGCGTCTGCGCATCGATAGATATTCGAGTCCCCGGCGATTATCACGTGTTGTGGTTTTTTAGCTAGAGTGCCCCGCACCTGGAGCTTACTTGCACCTGTGACGCCAGATGCTTCGATCCCTCGCACCCCCACCACTTCTTCGCTGAAGCTGGGTCTTGCCACCATTCAACCGGCTGAACCTATTTTTCTTCCGAACCTGTTTTCTCTTTGTTCTCCGACAATCTGGATGCCGCTGCTATACCATGCTCTCCGTAGACCATTCCTTTGTTCACCTTTGCTAGTGCTTCCTCCGCTGATCTGAGTCTTTCTCCAATAGCTCTCCTTTTTTTCTTCCTCTGTCGCCAACCCAGTCTCCAGCTCGGCGAAACTCATCAGCAGTTCACTCTAGGCAACCATCATTTTCACCAATTTTTCCTCGACCTCACATTACCTACACTTTGAGTCAGCCTCCTCTGCATTGGCGTCTGCACTAGCCTCTATTTTCAAACCCATCCAGCATCCTGAATATTTTACAGTCTTTTTAATTATGTCTTTATGACAACAATCGTCCTTATGAATTGTTCCACT
This sequence comes from Rhipicephalus microplus, assembly GCF_043290135.1. NCBI lineage: Eukaryota > Metazoa > Arthropoda > Arachnida > Ixodida > Ixodidae > Rhipicephalus > Rhipicephalus microplus. The sequence goes on along the minus strand of NC_134710.1, from coordinate 290,697,209 downwards.
CAATAATTACAAATCGGAGAGTAGTGGTGCAGTGACATGTAGACTATCCTCACTCAACTTCAGTATGTACGTACGTCTATGAGACAGCGCCGTCTATTGTACTGCTCGGAAGGTGCTGCCTTATTTTCTTTCTCGTCTCTTCTTCTCTCGGTTGCGCAGGCCACATGACAAGGTTAAACTAAGAGTAGCTTCCCCCCTAAAAGTCGCTCTGTCAAGGTTAAACTAAGAGTAGATTCACCCCTAAATGTCGCTCTGACATTTCTGTCCCCCATTTCATTCTGTGTTGTCGCGCGGTTACCATATTGGTTTGACCGATAGCAGTGCTAACCACGCCGCAACGCCTATTCCCGCGATGACGTTTCCTCAAACTACAGTCTATAAGTAGCAGTTTTTTTTCGGCAGTCGGAAAAGGCAAGACAGTTGACACTCATTGGTCAGGTTTATGTTTTATGTATTCATGATCTAGCGTTGTATCATATTTATTTCTCAAGGTTCTATGTCTTTACGAGTAGATTAATATAAGCAACTGCTGAACACTCCAGGTTAACCCACAGCACTGTCTGAGATACGCGGGCTTAGCGAAGAAAGGCTGGAGAGTAAAAAGCGTCCCAGGGGCAGTCAAGAATAACATACTTTGTGCAAGCTAAGATTTGCATCCTGAAAAAAATTTATGCTTAGAAATAAGTTCGGAACGAAGAATCGTGGCCTAAAAGCTTCCGCCTGGGTTGAATGCTCACCACGTGGAGAATTGGAAAACCAGGAGCGAAAATTCAGGATTTTCTAGAAAGTACCGCACAATTTATTATTCAGGAAATTCTTTATGCTTAAGCGGGCGCTAACAAACCGAAGACGCGTCTTTGCGGTTCGCAAAAAGCTTATGGAAACATCAAAGAAACAGACGGCGCCTCTGCAGTGGTGAGCAAGGACGCGTGCTCTAATCTTCGCAACGCAGGGAAATGTGCCGACGACCGCACTTTTTACGAACCGCAGTGTTTGCGCCGCTTCGATGAAGTCTTTTTTTTCTGTTATGAGTTCCAAGAATAAGACATATGTGCATACATTTTCAATAAGATGCCCTGTAGATATTCAACGCATCAAATTTATGTACGAACGAAAGCGCGGCGCCTCAGATATTATTTTTAGCTGTTTTGCACTCACCCGCATAAAAAGTAGTAAGCTTCAAAGCAGCTAAAGACAGATTTACATTATTATTATAATCGCTGCATTTGTTTTGAAACGTGACTATCTCGACACTCTCTGATTTGTACTAGAGTTCTTTCTACCTATTTTATATATAGAGTAACGAGATTGATTGAGCACAGGGCGTGTTTGAACCATCATAATGAGAGAAAGTTCGCACTACTTTTATGATTGCTGAATTGCTGTTAATTAAACAGACGAAAAATAAGTTATAGTTCCGGTTGCGGCAGTTGGTTTTTCCTTATTAAGTTGGTATACGAGTTAATGCTGGCAAAAAGCAACCGTTTGTGCCCAGAACATCCGAGGGGCTTTGTTGTTTTATCCTAGGCTGAGTGATATAACAGCGCTGCTCCGACAAGCGTAACGCGTACCATGCATCATTGGATTTGTGGGGTTTAACGTCCCAAAACCACCATATGATTATGAGAGACGCCGTAGTGGAGGGCTCCGGAAATTTTGACCACCTGGGGTTCTTTAACGTGCACCCAAATCTGAGCACACGGGCCTCGACATTTCCGCCTCCATCGGAAATGCAGCCGCCGCAGCCGGGATTTGAACCCGCGACCTGCGGGTCAGCAGCCGAGTACCTTAGCCACTAGACCACCACGGCGGGGCGCGTACCATGCATCAGTGATGCACATTATCATAACTGTGCTTGCGCAGGTTATCGCATGAATTGGCTTGGTATTGTTCAGGCGGGCACTAAATTAATATGCACATGCCGTTGTCGAATTTCATTCAAAGTAGTTAATGCATGTGATCAAGGTAGTGACGTGCAATACACTTGAAGTGCGTAGAAGCAAGAATGAAGCAACTAGCGAACGTCGGCAAATAAAGCCGACGTACTTCCAAGAGTATCATTCTATTCTACAGATACGAGGGTTGTCCACTAATAAACACTCATGCGCACTCTAAAAAGCAAAACAAAACAAAACCGCGCAAATATGGTATACAGTGACACTTCTTTGATCGAACTTAAAGGGACACCAGAAAAAAGTGTTTTAGAGTGAAAGTTCGTTGAACTGAAACAGCCATGTTGCAGGTTGCGATCCCAAGATTGAGGAAGCATAAGGCGTAGCAGAGGATCATCAACATCAGCGGCCACCCAATATATTGTCTTGCTGCTGATTTCCGCGTAAATTTAAGCTTATTTAGTATCTTGGGACGAATTCAGTGATCGTTTGTTGCCCTTACGCACTCAGGACTGCGATTCTCCGTTCGTCGTAATCAAGCGTAGTTGTTGACGTATCACTGTTACCTCCGCAATTAGTTCTGGTGACACGCCGTTGGCGAAGCTGATCGCGTAGGCTATGATAAAACTGAGCTACAAAACGTGGGGCAGTACTTGTTCGTGTGATCAAAATTACCTGGGTGGCATAGCATGGCGACACGGAATATGTTTTTACAACTGAAACATGCTCTGCACCGAATTTCGTTCAACTTAAGGACGTTGAAATTCATGAGTGTCGCGTGTTGGGCGACCTTGTGCATGCTTGACCTCGAAAAAAAACCACTGAAGCAGAAGCAGAGACAAGGGCAAAGGTAGGTGTGTTTACTCTGTCTGCCTCTGCCACCTCTGTGTTCACTGTCTATGCTTCTGAGTATTTTGTAGTACGCTTTAAACAACAAAAAATTATTCGCGTGAAGTGTTTCTGAAATTGCAATGCTCTCACTGTGGGAATACGCGCTGCCATTTGTGTGCTTTTTGTAAAGTGTATAGCCGGCTTTAAACCACGAAGAATCGATGATGCTCTCACGCCCGATAACAACGTAATCGTGTACCACGCAACATTACTGCGATAATACATGTTGTATTGTGAAGCCTGTATACGCGGCGTGTGTGCTTGTAAAGTATTATATTTACTTTCCCTGCATTTCCAAGCAGATGAAGCGATTTTTGTTGTGCTTCCGAGCAGAGACATGGCTTTGTGGTAGAACAACTGCTTTCCACGCAAACAGCCCGCCTTCGATCCTCACTAAGACCAGGAAGTTTGTATTACTTTATTTTAACTTTTCTTCATTTTTTGGTCTCGCACAAGATGAAAATTTTCTACCCACGACCAACGACGCCAACACCGGAATTTATGCGAAATGAGCTCTCTGACGCTATCGCCTGAAAAAGAATTCTCTATTCTATCCCCTTCTTTTTTTTCTTTCTTCATCTACGTGGGCCATGTCCTCAGCCATTATTCAATTCGTTTTGTCGATGTCCGTACAAGTGGTAGTTTACTCGAGTGTTTTTCCAATGAAAATTGTTATCTATGTAGCGTGAACTTTTATAGCTTTATCGCTGCGCACCTTGCAGTCCGAGGTCACAAAAGGCGCGCGCGTTATTAGCGTGAGATAGCATTATTGATAGGTAAATATTGAGTGTGAAATTTTCAAGAAATTAAACGCAAGCTAGCCAGATGAGCATTATTGTTGCGGTACCAAAAGGGACCCTTTATCGAGGAATCTTTTATTTTTGCAGGTGAAAAAAAGCACAGCTTGAGCAGACCCAGTAAACTTCGCTAACCAAACACAGATACGAGATGATAAAAGGTACAGATACTAACGCGACCCGACGCTACAGCTACGTGTGTTGCCAGTAGAGTGTATACCAGAACAGGGGAGGGCCCGGAACGGCCGCAACACAAATGCACAGAAAGTAAAGCCCAAACAGGCTGAATTTGATCGTGGCGCTGTAGTCAAAAGTTTACAATGTGTTGTCGTTTAAACAGTTGCGTGCGAATTCTCCAAAATGGTGCAGGGGTGAAATGACAGCTTCCCACTGAAAAAGCTCCGATTCGAATCGCCGTTGTGGGATTTTCATTTTTAGTATTACCTATAAGAATTCTATTAGATTTTTTTGTTTCCTAATTCTAGCTTCAGTTGCTACATATTGCTAGAAAATGCCACGCTAAATGGTAAGTAAAGAAAAAGTAATTTGACAACGAGTGTATTTATGGTGAGTGCAAACATTTGTTTTCGTCATATCTTTTCACTGAGGTCATCCATGCATACAGCGTAAAGTTTAGTCCTTATCATTAAGTATTTACGGTGTATGTTCACAAAATCAGTTGTACAATAATACTGTATTTGTATCCACAATGTTAACGCATTCAGTTGTTTACATTAACTTTGTGATCGCTTTATTAAAGTTGCCAGCCAAAGAGCTTTTTCTTTAGTGTCAGGAAGAACACTGAAAGGTAAAACATCACTGACTTTGCAGTATTGAGGCCTTCGCGAGTCGTAAACTTTCAGCTTTTCCTTTGAAGCGAGCCAGCGGCCGGCGAGAAGTGTATATCGAGCACACGCAGGACGAGTCTCGTATTCGCTAAAATGTCAGAGGTCATGCTTTACATTTTTACTGAATTCTGTGTGGTGGCACTGCAAATAAGTACGCTCAGTGGAAAATTTCTTCTTTACTACACATTTTGTGTAACTTTTTGTGGCATTAAAAAGCAACTGAACCTAGAGTTAAGAAACATGGCAAAGCAATATAGCTATAACAGGTTACACTAAAAATAAACTACAAAATAAACCTCTGCTGCTGCCGTTTGAGCCCGGACCTTTACAGTGGGAAACGAGCATTTTACTCCTGAATCATTTCGACGGAGCCTCCCGCAACTCGTAAAACGACGACACGGTGCAGTTTTTGCCACTTTTGTTTCTCGGTCCGGGCGCTCCCTTGTTCTAGTACACTCTAGTTGCCACCAAAGACTGCTAGTGTGTGACAGTGCGACGGTGTATAAAACTTTGAAGCACAACAGGAAGTTGTTAACTTAGCATGCTGCTCAACATCACCTCACAATTTTTTACACCTACCTAAAGCATCTAAGTGACCACAGTATTCGACGATTAAAACTGGTGTATGAATGCTTCTATTGAGGCGAAAGCGCGAGATGCTTCACGAAACCCGTAAACCAATCGTCAACGTCAAAAAATGATGCACCACCGTGGTGGCTTAATCCTTATCGCGCTCGACTGTTGACACGGAGGCCGTGGTATCGATTTTGGGCCACAACAGCCGCATTTTTGATGGCGAGGAAAATTCTCGAGGCCCTTGTACATGGATTTAGGTGCACGTTAAAAAAATCCCAGGTGGTCGAGCTTCCCGGAGCTCTCCACTAGGGCGTCTCTCATCATAATATGAGACACGCTCACTAAAACCGACATAGCAAAATTAGAAATATTACAAAAAGATGCTGTTAGATTGATCTACAGTACGTATGTGCACACTTCAGATACTAGAGATAGCAGAGGTCATACACCACCTGACTGAGAAAGGGCACCAAATTACACTTCAGTGGTTACCCAGTCACTGCGGAATCATCGGCAATGAACGGGCCGATCAAGCTGCCTGCTCAGCCCACACAGAAGGTCATAAACTACGACTGCCACTTTATAGGACAGATGCTGCACGAAAGCTCCACAGGCTTGCTCGCCAGCAAACCACATCACAAAGGAATCAGCCACACTTCAAGCATGCCCGACTGTACTCGCTTGACCCTACGCTAAGTCTTCAAGTCCAGTCGAGGCTTTGCCGAGCAGACCAGACCCTGTTATGTAGGCTGTGGTTGGGCGTTGCGTTTACCAACGCCTACGCTTTCCGCATTGGGATGGCCCACACCGCAGCCTGTGGCCACTGTGGCACAGAAGAAACGATCCAACATATCCTTTGCGACTGCCTAGAGTATAGTAAACAACGACTATGCCTTCCCAAGGAACTCAGCAAATTAGATAATCAACCTTGGTCGGAGCAAGGAATACTAAAATATCGACAAGGTGCAACTTCACAGAAGAAGGCCCTGAAAGCGCTTTTACACTTTTTGCGATTGACCGACCTCACTGAATGGTTGTAGCTAGGATGCCCTTCCTGTGTGTGTTTTCCTTTTCGCATGAGTGCGCGTGCGTTTTTTTTCTCTCTCTCTATCTATTCCCATTTTCTTGCCCCTATTTACCTGCCCACAGCACTGGGTAGCAAACCAGATGCCAATATCTGGTTAACCTCCCGGCCTTTTCTTTCTCTCTCTCTCTCTCTCAGTCACTAACCTCGTATCTCAAAGTGACCTACCTGCTATAAGTAATCCAAATGGTGTGTGTTGTATAAAATTCTTTTTTTTCAGTTGATAAAAGGTCAGTACAAGATAGACACGTCACATCTTGCATACACGAAGGGTTACGCTATTAGGCACGCACACACACTAGTCGTAACTCCATTAACTACACGTGTCAACTGTTACAAGTACTCTTTCTTTCCAAGAACGATAGTCTACTGAAACAAACTGCCCGATAAAATTGTTACAAAAGACTCACTATCACAATTTGAGTCACACTTTGAATAGTAATCAGTTTCCTTGTCTAGCTGAGATGTTTCATCTTTTTTTCTTTTTTACTTGTGTTAAACAGATTCTCTGCTCGATTTGAAATTTGTTAGAATAATGTCGCTTGCCCTTTTTTTCTTTTTCTTTCCCGAAAGCATGTGTATAAAAGAATTCATATGTTCGTTTCCCATTGCTATTTTTTCGTTGAGTTTACCTGTCATGTACCACGCTGCCAATGTCTTGCAGAAAGATTGCAGTATCTCTAAATAATATAAAACATTATTGTGGACTTCGGGCAATAAAAACCAGGAATTTTTGTTAAGAAGAACGATGTGAAATCAATTAGAACTACAAGAAAGACGTCACTCTAACTTCATTATGACGTCAAAGATTGCATCATCTGCACAGTCATCATCACGTAAGTGTCATGTTATTTGGCAGGACATTTCATGCTGACGCAATCGCACGACATTGTCGCTTGGTAAAAGGTGGATAATACCCGGGGCACAGCACGTGAAGAGGCAGAACTCTTTCGGTACAGAGTAGGCGGGAGTACAGTTGCCTGAGGACTGTACTGTATATGCACTGTAGGACTAAAAGTAATATCTAAGTATACAGAAGAAAAATCTTAGAAAAAAAACACTGAACCTCAGTGAATGTTTGGGGCAGGTACTGAACACAAGCCTTCTTTCTTTTTTTTTAGATGCGAAGCAGCTCTTAAGCATTTGTAAAGCTGACAGGCCGTGTCTCCATGTCAACGCGCCACACCGCGCTCCCCTCCCCGCAGGTGTTGGGTGTTGCCAAGTTGGTCACGTCTTCCCTCGCAGTGCGTGGTGACGTCACTCTTACCCTTATCTGCCACGCACTCACGGCGTGAAATTTTATCTCGCTTCACTCTACCCACCACTAGCGACGTTCGCGCGCACATCGATTCAACACTCTTTCGGCTCGTTTATTTGCGATGGAGAGGACGCCGGAAAGCGAAGCGCCTTCGCCAACCAAAACATGCACCAAAGTGATTTGGCCTAACCCGGCCGTCACTGGTGTTGTGAGGGTCAGCAGAGCCAGTCACGTTCGTGAATGGTTACGTCGAGTCTGCAACACCACCGAGGTGTGAGCCAGAGAAGCCGAAAGCAAGCGTCGGCTCTGGAACACCTACGACAAGGTGCGAATCAAGCACGCCGATGGCGTTCAAGAACGAAGACGGTGCGCGGTATAGCGTCATCATCATCGCCATTCATCATCATCGTCATTTTTCTAGCCACCGCGCTGCGCCTCTCGTGCAGCTCATGCGACAGCTCGAGGCGGGAGCTGTAGAGATCGAGCTCACGTGCCTGGCGGTTTGGACGTGGCAGCCGCCACCGCTCCACTTCAGCAAATCAACCTGGATAATGAAGTGGCGAGAGAACGACACGACCACGTTGGCCGCCGTCCCGTCTTCTTCTCTCGCTACACTGTGACCACGAACACACGAACAAGCGACCGGCGCTGCGCTACTGCCACCGAGCTACGCGGCCATGTTCCAGTCAGCACAAACCTGGCAGCCTCAATTCGACCCGCCACTGCCCCCGTTCCGAACCTCTCGCCTAGAGTCGTGGTTCGAGGAGTTTGCGGCGGCCTTGTATCACAAAGGCATCTATCCAAGAGCTCATGTACGAGGTATTGGAATACCATCTTCCACATGACCTCAAACACTACCTCACATACTTCTCCTGGAACCCTCGCCCGTACGATCACTTGCGAGATGCCATGAAAAAGTTTTATGGCCCTAAACCTGCTCCTCCTCCCAAAAATGACACAACTGCTTCTGGCTCATCACCTTCCAGGACGCCTCTCGCTTCACAGCCAGTCCAGACCATTCCCCTGCCGGCAACTGGCCACATAGATTCGACACCGGCCGCTGCCCCGTGCACCATCGCATTCGCTGCAGAGTTTTGGGCGGCTGAACTGTCTGTCCCGGGTGATTCGACGACCTCAGCTAGACCAGCTGACCTTCCTGCAGACTCCCCGCCTGTCCCGGCACCTGTGGAGGCCCTCGACACCACTTACACTATGGACCCAGAGCCCGCTGTGATACTGCACGCCATCAGTTCCCCCTGCACACCGGTGCCTGCTGCTCAAAACATCGTGGACTGCCAGCACCTACTAACATCATCCTCGATGTATCCTACAAAATTTCAAGACCCTGAGCATGCACGGCTGAACGTGCATGATGCTGTGACGATGTCAGGAAATCCCGATGGCGGCACGCCTGGCTCACCACACGTGGAGCACACCGTGCATGCCCCAACAGATGCGCAGTTAAACCATCCGCCTACCACTACGTACGCGTGCTTGAGCATTTCAACGCCGTCGACGGCCCATGACAACTGCGACGCCACATACCCGCCGCTCGATCTTGCATCACCAAACGTCGGTTCTAGCTCGAACAACGCGACGACTCATCGGCGTACGCCTACGCGTTACACGTCGTCAAAGCTCGGAAAAAGCAATCTATCAGTGCCTTCTGAGTCGGCTCGTTATCACTGTAAACCATGTCGCACTTCATCGGTCCAAAGCGCACCGTTTCCAACTTATCTGCACCCTACTCGGCCGACCAGGCGGCCGCCGCAGCCGGTAATGTGCCACCGGAAGTGACGGTACCAGCCCGGTAAACACACTACCAGGGTTGACCGCACTCCCTGTCGACGTTCCCACCAGCTACAACAAGGAAGTAACACTAGACCCTCTGGACTGGCCGTACTACGCTCATGCTACAGTCCATCTTTTAAACATCAGTGTCCGAGTGCGCGCGACAATCGACCGCACCGAAACGGCACGTGTGTGTTCTCGGCCCTTGACCATTTTTCACCTGGTCGTTGGTACTCGCTATCGACAAAAGTGTCCCTTCATCACGGCCCTCACCCGCTCCTTTCAACAGCGTGCCTGCGTAGCCACCCTCGTCCGCTGCGCCATTCCCAGTGTCACCCGCCAAAGACCCACTGGTTGCCGATTGTCCCTTCCAGTTGACGACCTGGAATGCTCACGGACCCTGTTTTGTTTTGCCAACCTAACTCGTTGTATATACGCTCTCATTATTTTCATTCCGGCTTCATTTCTGCGGGGGGGGGAGTAATCTGTAGCGTCATCATCATCGCCATTCATCATCATCTTCATTTTTCTAGCCACCGCGCTGCGCCTCTCGTGCAGCTCATGCGACAGCTCGAGGCGCGAGCTGTGGAGATTGAGCTCACGTGCCTGGTGGTTTGGACGTGGCAGCCGCCGCCGTTCCACTTCAGCAAATCAACCTGGATAATAAAGTGGCGAGAGAACGACTCGACCACGTTGGCCGCCGTCCCGTCTTCCTCTCTCGCTACAGCGGGTAACACCGACTGGACGCAAGCCAAGGAAGCCGAGTGCAAACGCTTTCAAAGCGTCGGCAACACCGACGAAACGCGAGCCAAGGAAGCCGAGTATACACCGACAGCGGAAGGCCAGCGCCGGCGAATCCTCGACGTCACTGTCATCGTCACCGTCTTGAAAGCACCACAAACCCTGCGCCGAAGCGCCCTTTCGCCGAAGCGCCCGTTGCAATGCCTTGCGCCGAAGCGCCCGTTGCAATGCCGGCAGCTTTCGCGCGAGGCGCGTGGCGAGAGCCGTCCACGACGCCGCCAGCAACGCCGGGGCCGACGCCCGCGTCAGACGAGAGGTCCTCCGACGTAGCTCCGGTGATAGTTGCCGTGCGTGCGAACTTTTGCGGTTCGACAACAACCTGTCCAACGCCGATTCGGTCCACAACCGCAAGCAGCTGAGGGCGATGACCGAAGTAATTCGACGTGACTTGGGCGTGAACCCGTCCGAATTCGCTGTCTGCGCCACTTGCAAGGAGTCGCTGACGTCGGGCAAGGTTCCAACAATGAACGTCACGCACGACTACCGTTACCCGCCTCGCCCACCAAAACTTCTCGAACTCAACCGTGCTTCCTGCACCCGCGTCGACGCCCGTTTGAACCGTGTCAACGCCGTGCGCACCGCTGCTGCTTCGCCTCCCATCAGGATTTTGTCTTCGGGGAAATGGTTCATAATGTTTCAAAACGTGTTTCTCTATGTTTCTAACAGTCTTTTTTGTGTGTTTCGCCCCGACCAGACATAGTCTTCGTCATAGTCTCGACTTCATCTAGCAATACCGTTCAGCGCACAGCAAAATTGCGGGTTCCGTTTAGAGCTAAAGTGGCACATCGAACTTTGCAGCAGGTTTAAATGTGTGCGCGGCAATGAAGGGATAGGTCATAAACTAGAGCACTGCATGGGCCGGTTTTTCCAGCCCGAGCCCGGACCGGCCTGGTGTTTTTAAACAAGGCCAGTACCCGGCCCGGGCCCGAAAGGCTGGGGCCCGGCCCGTCCCGGTCCGTTTCAGCCAATTTTACCTGGAGCATAAACGAGGCACTGTGCGATATTTGGTAAGTGTGACAATACTTGCCACAAACAAGATATTTTCTAGGCTGCCTCGAGAACTTCTTTGAGTGTCACGAATTTAAGTGGAATATTCTGTGTACTTTCAGGTAATTATACTGGTAACACCCCGTAACACTTCCAGAAAATCAATGCAGGGTAATTAAAATAAAATTGTGCTGTATTATGTACGCAGTGCCAACCACAAAATCAAGTTGTTGTTTTTTATTTTAAGAGAATGACTACAAATTATACTACATCCATAAATTGGTAAAAAAAGAGGCGTACATTTATAAGTTGAGTCTACATAGTTTGCATGCAATCCGGGTTTCTCGAGTAAATGTAACAAATCTTCTAAAAACGTAATTTATTACGCCATGCAATTAAAAAAACATGCTTTAGATAATTCTGACAGGACTACCAGGGAGAGGAAACTCCCTATACCACGTAAGTATTCACTTTTGGCAGTATCAGAGCTGCTTTTACCACTAAGGGTTGCCAGGAAGCCTACTAGAAATAAATGCTTAACTCAAAATATCTTTCATGACGTTACTGGTGAGGGCTCTAGATAGAGGGAAAGGACAGAAAATTGAGAGGAGGAGGGTTGCCGCGGAAGCACTACTTTCCCACTTCGTATGCATGCGCAATGCGCTCGTGCCTTTTTTTTTTTTTTTTTCAGCTCCACTGGCCGCTTGGCCAATGTGGCCATCAAATATTGTTATCTTTTTATTTTTAGTATTGTTCGTGTTTTCTGAAGTTAAGCTGACTGATTTCTCAGTAATACGAAACTAGTTCAGCGCAAACAAAGTGAACTTGTTTCATTGCACGTTTATATGAAATGATAGACAAAATGTGAAAGTGACGATCAAAAAGGCAGCTACAATTTACAACTGACACACGGACATAATGTGCAAAAGTTGAACCCAGAATACCCGAACTATTGAGAAAACTACGTATCAGCAATCGCGAGTACGACACGTCGTATTTGGCTCAATTCACGTTTGTTATGACGGCCCGCATAGTTTCCTTGCAACTATGCAGCTTGCGAAACTGTACGACGCAAGCAGCTTGGTCCTCCGCAGACACCAGGGAAAGAAAAGTTATGCGCGTGCAACCTGTATACATTCAATTTTCTACAGGAGTAGGGGCTGATATTTCCAGTTTTGATGTATCTTACTAATTCGGTAATATCCAAAAAATTGCCGAAATTGGGGGAAGAAGTCTGAAGCGATGCAAAATATCTGAAATCTGGGTGCCACAGGAGCCATCGCACATTTGCGCGGTAAAAGGTGCCAATGCACCCATTCTTATACACCCCCCCCCCCCCCCCCCGTTTCAAGGTGTACAGCAGCAAATCAAAATCATAGTCATAAACTTTTTTAAATAAAGCTCTTACTTTTCCTGCGGGAGTGCTTGCACGTTTTTGAGCTGGTTGAAAACACTTTCGCTTCGACATATGAGGACGCTTATGAATTACTGACGAAATAAATAAAACACGGTGTCGGTAAAAATAGGCAAAAGCTTGTTCTGTATGATGGACATTCCCGTTAATCCTTTCACATTCTTGGTTAATATCTAAGTGCTAAATATTCGCAACAGCCTAGATAGCATAAAAATTGGGAACATTTCTATCGATTGGCGCGCCCTTCATAAGAGTCACTTCACATCTCGCAGTTAAAGGGCACCAACAACAGCTCCTGAGTTATTTATGACTCACGAGTTGTGTAGTACGCAGGAAGAGAAAGGCTTGGCGAGCATGCGTGTGTATCTGCATGCTCGAAAATTTTCCCAAGTTAGCAGCGCTCACATATTATATACACTACTACAACATTAGCAATGTACCGTCGCTTTTGAAGCAGTACCACCTGGCAAATATTTTCTTGTGGTATGCAAATAACAGCGAAAACCTATAATACGTGTTTCTTTAAAAAAAGTGTAGTGTACCGGCGGAGCCTAATGCCAGACGTCATGTATTTTCGCATTTAGGTGCATGCTAATTTACTCCAGCTGCTCTAAATTAGCCAAAGCCCTATGCTTCGGCATCTTACGTAACCTGGGCCACTTCGGCATGCTGAAACCCACACAATAACAAAGCCAAGCAGCGTAGAAACGTCATTATATTGATATACAGGGTGTTTCAAGAAATGAGTCCACTGTTATTTGAAAACTACAAAAAGGAGGCATTTGCGTTCTACATGCGGTATTCCCTTTACTTTGGCAGGATGCATCTTCAGATGTGTAAAGACAATTATTACGGCAGTAAATATATAAATTAAAACAATTAACTTTTAACCATTCAAGATCACTGTTCGAGTCAAATGGGTGAATTAAAGTTCTTCCTACAAATAATATATAGTCAATTTGAAATTTCCGAAAGGGGGCAAGTGGTAATCACCGCTGAGCGAATAAATCTGGCTAATTTAGCTGACGAAACCAAAACCGCGACCCAAACAGCGCATATACCATTCACTTCGAAAACATTCTCCATAAAAAGTTAATTATTTTCACTTCGAAAACATTCTCCATAAAAAGTTAATTATTTTAAATTTTGTGAAGATCTAATTGTTTTAAAATTTGTGAAAATCTAATTGAATTGATTTTTGTAATTACTCCCGTAATTAATATGTGTACACATTTGAAGATGCCATCTGCCAAACTTAAGGGAACACCGCACGTAGAATGCAAATGCCTCCTTTTTGTAGTTTTTCGAAAATATGGGACCCATTTCTTGTAACACCCTGTATATGAGACCCATGCTTAAAACAGGCCTGACTCAGCCCCGACCCGAGCCTGAAGCTCATGGGCCCGAGCCCCGCCCGGGCCCGATCCAACAATGCCTTACTCAGCCCGACCCGGCCCGCGGGCCGGGCCCAGGCCCGTGCAGTGCTGTATTATAAACTACACCGATATACCTAATTGAATCTACTTGCGCCACAATATTAACTTGACACCAAATAAAAGGTCCTTGTCTCTGTGACCAGAACACCGAATATTTCTTAATACAAAAACGCATGTGCAAGTTGTCGAACTAGGTTACTAATAACCGGATAATTTGGTGAAGTGACTTACTGTTCAGCCATGGCAAAACGCAAAGAAACACACAAACTGCAATGTGCACAGCATAGACGTAACTGCTGACATAATGACAATCTGGAACCCCGCCACGGTGGTCAAGTGGCTAAGGTACTCGGCTACTGACCCCCAGGTCGCCGGATCAAATTCCGGCTGTGGCGGCTGCATTTTCGATGGAGGCGGAAATGTTGTAGGCCCGTGTACCCAGATTTGGGTGCACGTTAAAGAACCCCAGGTGGTCGAAATTTTCGGAGCCCTCCACTACGGCGTCTCTCATAATCATATAGTGGTTTTTGGACGTTAAACCCCACAAATCAATCAATCAATCAATCAATCAATCAATGACAATCTGGAATAGCGCATAGTGGGGCAGTGAGCGAAGCCAGTGAGAGGACAACATCTTGAGCCACTCCTCGTACCTATTTGCACCTAATTTAACATAAGCCACCTTCATAACATGAACCGACCTTTAGTTATCGCTGTAGGGCTACTAACGAAAAGTAGAGAAAAGTATAACAAAGTACAAGGTGCATTTGAGAAACCTTCCTTATCCTGTCATGAGGTCGCCTTATGAAAGGGGCCCTTAAATCGTCAAGTGTACGCCGTGGGAGCGAGGGTAGGTAAATTTTTGCTACAAAATTATTACCTCGAACAACAATAAATTAGCTTTACTGCAAGAAACCAATAACACCATGCACAGAAGCAGCCAAACGCAAACAGCAGAAGTGTTTGTTTAGGTACCGGCAGTTTTCGAGGGTATGCACGTTTTTTGTGTGGCCACTTTTCTGCAACTCCTGTCGATGCAGTAGGATCTTCAGATCACTTTTGTTATTTCGACGTTTCGTAAATTCTTGCTGTGTTTGTTGGTGTTACCGTGCTTCCTTTTGCGTATGCCGCTTTCTTTCACTTATTCAGAAATTTCACAGGGTATATTTAATATTTTTACGAAGATACAATTATTGTGAAGTGGTGCACTGAAGTGAACTTCACCGACGAAGTGCGTACGTTTTGACTGATTTTGTCAATAAGTACCAAGACGGATGCGTGTGCCTTCAGAAAAAACGAGAAATGTGGAAGAAGCTTGCAATAGAATTCAATAGCTGACACAATGTGCATCCGTGTGCGGCTCGCCAAACAACTATAAAAGTACTTGTGCCACTTGGGAAAGTTTTACCGGTACGACTAAAAGTGTTTTTGCAATCATAGCAGATATCCGCTGGACTGTATACTAGTGACACGGTCGGCTACGGGACATTGACAAGGCCATCGCTCCCAAGTTGGAACGTGCCAACTTCACAAAAGCGCGATGCGATGAGCAGCTGCACGAGACGCGGCCCAGCAAACACGGGACTATGAATATTTTCCCGTGGAAACAGCACAGTGAGCGGATTCTTCTCAGCACTTTTGATGACATGGGGATGGCACGAAAAATCTTGTTTGTCGTAGCTCTCCATCGGGTTCCGTCCATCGTTGAGGACTCGCCGCGGCAGTGACGTGTATGCATACGCTGTGCCGTTAAATATTTCTTTTTTGCCGTCCACGTAATCAACAGAATACGTAAAGTTGTCATCCCCACCATGTTGTTCGAGGAAGCCTTCAAGTAAATCATGGGCTATCTTAACCGAGCCTTACTTAAGTACGGGGAAAGTTCTGTGATAAGTACAAGCTAGGTTATTGAATTACGCTAAGGGCAGACTTATGGCTAAGGTTGACTTAAGTCATATTGATAAGTTTAAGTTAGGTTTGTGAATACGGAGGTAAGACTCTCGACCAACTAAGAATTAGGCAACTAATGCTACAATTTGCCCAGTAAATCTGTGATGTCGCAACTAATTTATTAAAACAACCCTATATCAACAATCGTAAACTTTAGCTACATTCCCAGTCAGCAATGGCGCAATGGCGTGTTCTGCTTGGTCCTGCTTGCAAAATTTGAATACGCATTCCAGATTGAATACGTAAGCCTAAATACAATTTAGCATAGACTCAATGACCAATTTTGTTTATGTGATTGATCATATGCTTGTGCAGCGCCCTTCATTAACCTTCATGACATCAGAAATGAAAGCTGTTGTTTGATTAGCATTGACATTATCACTTTTCCTTGGTTTCGAGGTACTGGTACTGTTTGATCTTCCTTCAAGTCACCGCAATCACCTGGAAATCATGCGCGTTTACGTGAATATATTTAAAAGCTTTGTGTTTTCAGGGATAATGATAAAAGAAAGGTTCTCTCCATATCTTGGTAAATTTATATTGCAACGCACAAGATATTATCAGTCGTGACACAGGTGGTAACATGTTTTAGAGCGAAATTGTTTTATTACCTTGATATGTGCAGAAATGCTTAGTTAAAAAAACAATAATGAAAAACCAATGTAGTTGAACAATAGAGGGAAATCGTACAATGTTTTCACTACA
The DNA here is from genome assembly GCF_043290135.1 of Rhipicephalus microplus. Classification (NCBI taxonomy): domain Eukaryota; kingdom Metazoa; phylum Arthropoda; class Arachnida; order Ixodida; family Ixodidae; genus Rhipicephalus; species Rhipicephalus microplus. The sequence continues at coordinate 290,680,779 of NC_134710.1, read as the reverse complement.
TTAATATTGTCTCGCGTAGTAGATCTCGCACACCATCACTACCGTCCTTGGGGATAAAGCGTGTTTCGGTAGCACTGAATGAAAGATCCACGATCTTCCAGAGGAGTTCATCTAGCAATATTCTCATTTGATTTTTGAACAGTGTGCATGTTAAAAAAATAATGCCTGTTGCAATGGAGGCGTACAGGTGACTGCACCAGACCAGGCCTGTGTAGGTAAAAATTTAGTGTTGGAACTCGGCATTGGTCTTCTTTAGTAATGCTTGCTGAAGGACTCCTGTTCTTAGTCTTGCCTTTGCTGGATGCTGACGCATGTTCATCCTTTCGTCGTACTGAACACGGTGTTCTGGACGCATGCCCCTCCCTATGTAAGGAGCATAATCCCAAAGCTCAACTTAAGTGTTCGTGCCTTCTAACGCAACCAAAAGAGTCGATAACTACATTATAGGCAAGTTAGTAAAGAAAACTGGGGACGCAAAATTACGAGAAGAAAAAAAAAACGAAGCAACACGAAGAATGATCATAATGCTAAGAGTATTTGAAAAGATGTCTTAAAAGTAGCTTGTAACAAGCACACCAAAAATAAATTAAAGTACGCTGGATAATCCCTTTACCAGTGTAAGTTAACCAATAGCGACTAATATGTACGCACACGTGACCACTCACTGCCCGAACGAATATTTTTGGAAGCAACCTGAATAACTTATGCAAATGAGTTACACTGATGCTGAGTTGCGTGCGTCGCTTGCATAAATTACGCAGAAGCCCCATAGTGAGTGCTAGCATTATCGCATTATTACAATGGTGTTGGTATGCTTGAGCATAATACATCGCAATGTCCCTATGCTTAGGTACTACATTAAGACATTTAAATAAAGAAAAACAGCTCAACTATAGGCACAAAGACAAAGATGAGGAAACCTGTACACGCGCACTATACGAATTGGTTTATATCCGGACGAACACTAAATTATATATTATCACGCACATGCGCAGAGGATCAAAATGAAAAGCGATCCCGCAAAAAATTATTTTGTTACTGTGCATGATGATCAAAGGTATATGCTTACGCAACTACTGTCGAATGTTTTGATAACTTAAGCCTCAAATAATTCCCTCATCACTGCATCGCGACTTCGCTTTAATCTTAGTGGAATACTGAATGCGCATACATGCACAAGACCTACAGTGAATGGGTGGCTATGAAGAAGTTCCGTTTGTTATGTACAGCACATTTTTTATGTCGATGAGTTTTCGATCGCCTTGGGCAAATATCCTCTGGTGTTTTGTTGCTAAATCAAGTGTTTGTGCAGGTCTTCCCGGTACTGCTGTATTCCACGTCAGTAATGGTTGGGCCGCTCAAACCAGCCTAGCACAGAACGGCGTTCCAAATAACAACATTACAAGACAGAATGTTCCAGGAAATGGTTCTTTTTTTTTTTTGAAGCACGGTGGAATGCCACTGTTCCACTAAAGATTGGTGGATCTGTAACGGTGACAAATTAGGTTGAAGACGGAACGGCAGAGGGAATGGCGTTCGTGCTAAAACGTTCCATGGCCCTAAACAGGAGCATGAGCACATCACATCGCCCAAAACAGGGAGAATTGGCGACTGTGTGAGACGCAAAAATAATAGCGAAAATGTACCACATCGTTTCTCACGTGACCATGATGTATCCTGGTTTTTATTTCTCAGCGCCCACCTGGACTGCCGGCAGAGGTGGATTATCCAAAGTTGAGAGGGTTCAAATGAACCAGACCCTCTGGGTTTAGTGGCCCCTCACTGGCCAGAAAAAAATAGCCGACTTTGTTGTTTTGTTCGCAAAAGTTTAACCCTCCTGCTGGATTCCCCTGAATGAAACAGATTATCTATCTCAATAATCGATATGCATGATTCTAAGAGGTTGTTCGTTGCATAACGTGCATATTCTTGAAGTCAGCTCACAGTTCTGCAGCCTGTGACAAAAAATCTTTTACTCACCCAAGACTACGCTGCCTTAGAAGAGCTTAAATGTGTGTTCTTGTATGAAATCAGAAGTATAGATAGACTAGTGGTAGCAGATTCGCTGTACCTACGTGCGAGCAGTTTCTAAATAAGGCCCACCTGTTAATTTCGGCAGTGCTCACACGCAGTCAACCAAAGCGTGCGCTACCAAACCAATGAAGCTGAAGCAGATGAATGAAGCTATTTTTTTCACAAAAGCGCTCCCTGGTATTGGAGGGAAGATGTCCTCTCTTGAAATAAGGGTAAACAACACTATAGGTCAAGATGAATGGAAGAAACACACATGGTGCTTGGACTGCACTAGTAAGTGTCGTATGCATTCCTTCTTTTTGCATTAACTTCTTACGCAGTTTAATCTTTTTTCAGTATGCTCCTACGAACCAGAGAAATCTTAATGCTGTCCATGTGTATTCGTCTCCTGATATGGAAAGAAAACACCCAGGTGATAATAAACATTCTGGAGAGGCATAGAATAAATATTGCTAGTGTTCTTTGCAGCTAAATTTCAAAAGTGTCAAGTTTTAAGCACGACCAGACGACGAAGCGGGATATAAAGGGGGTGAGGTGAGGGGGATAGCCCCCCTTGTTTTATTTTTATTTTTTGCTTGTTTGAACAGGGCCCTCCACACTGTTAATCCAGCCCTGGGTGCAGGGCAGCGAAAGGTGCCGAAACGGACCAGGTGCACAAGGAATAGTTGGCTATTTATGGCACAGCTGTTATGACGAGGTTTCCGTGTGTTGTAGAAAAAAATGATCACAATCATAGATTCTCTTCGTCTTCTGCTTCGCTCCCAGAAAACGTACTGATTAGTCCGGTGCTGGATGCAATAACTTTTTCAAGGCCAGGTAGCGAGTACAGAGACAGTGAAAGGAAGAGATATAAAAAAAGGTAAAGAGATAATTGCTTAGCTTGAAAAATATTTCAGCGAGGCGAAAGGCGGCACCACCTGTTCACAATCCGAAGGCGAGTGTTGTAACACAGCCGCCGCTGGGATTGTGGTCACAACCACTTGCCCATCAAAGTTTCATTTTAGAGTAATTATTCAACATAGGCATGAAGTTTTGAAGCAATTCTTCTAGGTATGTTTATTTCGATTCCTTTTATTTATATAGAACCTGCTGTCAGCACTGTTAAATTTGTATGATATATGTAGCTCGATGGCTCCTTTACATTGCTCACTTTATTTCGCCTGAGGATTATCGAACACTACACATTAAAAAAATTAAAATGTAACGTTATGTAGCAACAGGTTTCAATTTTTGAATTCAAGTGTAGTGAGTTCCTTGTGCACTTGAAAGACTTGTAACAGACACTCGTTACAAAATCGGGAAGAAACGAAGAACGATTGTTCGTTCCCATTTTAGAGGAACGTGTAAACACTGGCTGAAACGCGAGATTGACCAGCTTACCTATGTCCTTACTAGTGTCCCAGCTTAGAACTTAAAATGGTTGGTGAACACATCGGAGCCACATAAAAACAATTTGATTTGGCTGGACTGGATGAGTGTGATCTTGCGTGCGAGTGCTACTGGAGGATATATTATTTCAAAGCCATGTTGCCTCAGTGCGTAGTCGTGATGACAGACAACACACACACACACACACACACACACACACACACACACACACACACACACACACACACACACACACACACACACACACACACACACACACCTGGTTATACGCACACTCCCGCTTAGAAATTCCAGACTTCATCTGCCTGCCTGTAAAGAGCGCACCACCGTATGCTTTGCTGCACAAAGGCAGTGTTGTAGGCTACAAACGAACGGCTGACCACCACGCTTGTGTGTGTCTCTTGTGATAAGTGCAGCACCGCAAATGGCAGAAGTAAGGAGGCGAAGATGCTGACAAGACACAAAGGTGAAAAGGTAATTAGGCAAGCTGCTCAACGTGAAAAAAGTAATGATGTAAGACAGTACGAAAGCTCTGCGCAATAAACGACAGATATGGGTCAGAAAAGCGGTACTTCCGTTTAATTATTCAGCAGACTCGTCTGAATGCGCGTACAAGTTGAAATGACGAGGAGGTCTGTTCAGGTTGCTGAATAGCTGTCAGCGTTTTACGAAACCTAACTGAGAAACGGCGAATGTGTTTGAAATGTGCTAAAAATTCCTGATCACGTTTATATTGCGAGTGCAATAACATGCGTGAAGCTTGCTCTTCTAGTAGCCTGAAGGAAATATGTGGAAATTTGAGAGCTTGGTTTCTTTTGTTAGAAACAATAATAGGGAGAACTAACAGACAATGACACGTGGAAAAGCGTAGGGAATGTCATTTGTAGCAATTGTATAGTAAGTGTGACGAAAGAAAACTGGACGAAAAAATAGCTTGCCGTAGGCACGAACCAAATCTGTGACCTTCTACTTGCCTGTACTTTGTAGTCAATTGTTCTGACAATTTCTTTAAGCATGCAATGAGCGGCGAAAAAGAAGGGTATTGTTTCAGCGTGCAGCAGAGCGCACTTGTAGACGCTTACAAAAGCGGCTCACAATCATCGTTATGCCGATGGCGGTCACTCTTTCCAGGCCGCCACGTTCACCGAAAAGAAATACATTCGTTTCAAACATTGAAGCGCCAAAGACAAACCAATTATATAAAATCATGCACTCCACTGGGCACGCTTGAAGCAATATTGAGTAATCAGCCAAGTGAAGACGCCAATGGCTTTTCCGCTTTCCTTCTCTTCCGCGTCTTCTGCATCAACGCAATTTGTCTGGAATCATTCAAAAGACAGTTTAATAGTATATAAGGGCTTATTTCGTAACACCAGGAGGATCAGAATGTTATATATCAGTGGCTTGCTCTGTGCGGACACCTTTGTGTGGAGGCCTGTGTTCGGCATACGCAATGCAGTGTTTTATTTTGCGTTTAGGAACGTGACTATTTTCATGTTTTTGAATCCCTACGTACTGAAGTCTTAAATCTAGCAGGAATCATGCTTGTGGACAACCAGTGTACTCAGTAAAACATTGTGAATATTATACAAAAGGCTCGTTTTCCTTTTCCAAAGGTCGCACAGCTCACGAATGCAGAAAAAACGACGCATGTCGGAGATAAAAATCTCATACGACTGTAGCGCATGAAACAGGGAAAGTTTGTTGATATTCATGGGAAAAGCAGCTCGAAAGATGGGCAACACCACGAGGTGATTTTCTTCACAAAAAACAAAACAAAAGCAAAAGTGAAGTAGTTGCGATGTAGAAAGACCGAGCACACTGTGCCTGATTGTGGAGAATAACACTGTCTCGTGATAACGCATTCGTGCGCTGTTTTTTCATACACAGATTATTCGACAACCACGTAGATTACGTAGTCTTGATCGTACAATAGAATTTCAGTAGAAAATAGTTGCTGACCACAATAGGAAGCAGCGGACTAAGCAGTGAGTGTTCTGACTTAAGAGAACGTTGAAAGCAAAAGAGAACCAAATTGCGGAAGAAAGCTGACAGTACATCATAGTCTAAGTAGAATGAATGAATGAATGAAAAAACTTTATTTCAGTTCTACGGAACGCACATAGCACGTAGCGGTCGTATCCTACGTAGGGACCGTCAAGGAGTACCTGGCGGCCGCTTTGTGGGCCTGCTGGACGGCTCATTGCTTGTGTAAGTGAGCTCCTGAGGGACCACTTGTTTGAGGTAGAGTTGGGAGGAGTGTTTCTACACTCCCAAAGCATGTGTGCGAGTGTCACCGTGTGTCCACACGAAGGGCATGTGTCGCTGGGGTATGCATGAGGATAATAAACGTGAAGCTTGGCATGGTTTGGGTACGTGTGTGTCTGTAACAGGCGTAGGGGTAATACCTGCGGTCTGTTAAGTTTCGGATGTGGGGGTTGAAAATGCGGCGTTCAAGGTAAAAGTGCTTTGTTATGTCATTGTACGCCATGAGTGCATCCCGATTGTTCTATAACTCAACAAGATGTGGTTGGCCTGTGGCGGCGCAGTCGGTAAGTGCGCGCGCTGCATCATGGGCGATCTCGTTGAGGTTGGATGGGGCACCCGGCACCTGGCCGAGATGGGCGGGGAACCAGATGAGAACGTGGTGCTTCAGGGCACTCGGGTCAGCTCTGCGCAGGATACGTAAGGCCTGGTCGGAGATGACTCCGCGTTCTAAGGCTTTGATGGCCGGTCTGGAGTCGCTGTATATGAGTTCCCGTTTCCTGTCCAGCCTAGCTATAGCTATAGCTACTTGCTCCGCTACTTCAGGGTTTCGGGTCAGGAGTGTGGCCAAGTTGAGATTCTGCTGCGCAGATGATACCGCGACCCTTGCTAAGGCTTGGTTGTCGTGATAGGCACCGGCGTCCACGAACGAGACGTTGTCCGCTTCCATGTCTATGCGCTTGAGAATGGCAGTCTCCCGCGCAAGGCGCCTGCCTCTGTTGTATTCGGGGTGTACATTTCGCGGAATAGGAGCGACCGTGATGAGGTCACAGATTTCACGGGGAATCAGAGTCAACTCTTGGGGTCCCTCGCCGTCGAGGAGGAGAAGCCGAGCTCGCGCAGAATATGGCGGCCCGCCTTGGTGGTGGTGAGTCGGGTCAATAGTACGCGTTCCTGAGCTTCGGCGATCCCTTCTAGAGTGTTATGTACGCCAAGATCGAGGAGTTTGTGTGTTGGAGGCCAAAGGCTCGTTTGACCGCCTTTCGAATAAGCGCATTAAGTTGATCGTGCTCAGCGCGTAGCCATTTCTGTATAGCGACAACGTAGATAAAATGGCACAAAACTAACGCGTGTACAAGATGCAGCAGGTTGTCTTTTTTTAGGCCACGGTGCCTGTTGGCTACTCTACGTACGAGTCATATGGCATTCTCATTCTTAGTCCTCAGCTTGTGTACTGCTTGGGTGTGGGTTCCGCCGGACTCGATGATCATGCCGAGGACTTTGATGGTGTCTACCGTGGGTACTGTAGGACCATCTCTGGTGTGGAGGGTGATATTGCGTTCCGTCGGAGATATCCACCCTCTGGGCTTGGCACTCCGGTGTTTAGGCAAATATATCAACAGCTCCGACTTCGCGGGTAAGCACCTGAGACCGGTGTGGTTGAGGTAGGACTCGGTGGTGTCGATGGCCTCTTGCAGGGCGGACTCAATGAAGCCATCCGACCCTGTGGAGCACCATATGATTACATCGTCCACATAGATAGTGCGATTTAGCCCGTCGATTTTCGAAAGTCGTTCAGAAAGCCCGATCTTCACAAGGTTGAAGAGCATGGGCGATAGGAAGGATCCCTGAGGTGTGCTCCACTGTCTGAACTCCACTTTTTCCGACACTAGGCCTCCCTCGTGGAGGACGGCTCTGCGTCAAGTGAGAAAAGAGCAGATAAAGTAGTAAAATTGATGCCCCACGCCAAGGACAACGATCGCTTTCAAGATTGACGAGTGCGTTATGGTATCGAATGACTTTTCTAAATCAAGACCGAGTATTCCACGAGTGTCCCGAGTGTTTCCGCCGTCTAGAATTTGATGCTTTAGGAGTAACATGGCGTCTTGAGTGGATAACTCTGGTCGAAAGCCGATCATGTAGTGCGGGAGGCAGTCGAATATCTTCGATAACTCGAAGATATTCGAGGTATCGACCAACCCTGTTGAGGACGACGTGCTCAGCCACTTTGCCGACGCACGATATGAGAGATATGGGGCGTAGGTGATCTAGGCTCGGTGCCTTTCCCGGTTTGGGTATGAAAACCGTGTGAGCTAGTTTCCAAGCATCGGGTATCTTACCCTTTTTTTTCCATATTTCATTGTTACTGTCGGTGAGGTAAGTGACGAAGGGATCATCCAGGTTGCGTAGGAGCTTGTTGGTGATCCCGTCGGGACCAGGGGCTGAGTGGCCATTGAGCTCATGGAGAGCTCGGCGCACATCTTCAATAGAAATGTCGGCGTCTAATTTGGTGTTGTCGCTGCCAGAGTAATCGCGGTGAGGGGCCGCAGAGCCCATGGGAAGCGGGAGATATTTCTCCACGAGGTTCTTGACAACATGCGCAGGTGATATTGTCCGTTGAGCTTGATGAAGCATCTTCACGATCGAATGACGTTGATTCGTGTGGGTGTTGGTTTCATTGAGGAGGTGTTTGAGTAAGTTCCGCGGTTTGCCATTACGAACTTCACCATCAATCGAGTTGCAAACTTCGTCCCACTGCTGTTTTGAAAGGATGCGGCAGTTGTCCATCACGGTCTTGTTCAGCTGAGATATGCTTTTGTATAACCTCTGACTAAGGCGCTGGCCCATCCACCGGGCCAATAGAGACTGTTTGACTTCGAGTAGGTGGGCGAGACGACTGTCCATGTTTTCGGTTGGAAGCTCGGTAGAGATAGTTTCGGTTGCCTTGTTGACGTAAGCTTTGAGCTGGGCCGTCCACGTCTCGAGGCTCGGTGGTGTATCAGGAGGAGGTCGTTCTGCGCGGGTCTTACGAAGGAGGTTCCAGTCGACCCACGTGTACGACTTGGTCTCCCTGCTTACCGTGGGGAGGTGTACGGCCAATATGAAGTGGTCGCTACCGAAATCTACCGCGAGGTTAGACCAGCAAGCGTCTAGGTAGAACATTTTAAACATGTCTACCACTTTATATGAAAGAAGGCAATGATAGCAAAAGAAGAGGTTTTAATAGTGTCAACACATTTAAAAAATCGTTGATGATTACGATACTGTGTATTGTGAATTCTGATGACAGATTCTTGTCATTGTTCCTTTACTCGTAGTATTGCGAATAAGCGAGGTGCTCGCTACGCATCCGTAAGGTATTATAGGCACTTTGTTTATGCTGCATGTGGCTAATGACGATGAAGTGTTTTGGCTGAGCACTTTTCAATAGTTTGGAAGCATTAAACCACAAAATCGATGCGCAATCATCATTTTGTGATTACCGGTTGATATTCCACTATTCCACCACGCTATATAACAAAAGTAAACGCGATTTTTTACCGAACATGACGCCTGTATAGTGTCTTTTTGCAAATGAGTCTAAGCACCAGCGTGGTTTCGTGGTAGATCATCTCAACTGCCACGCAAACGGCCCGTGTTAAAATCGCATTTGCTCTTGTTTTCTTTTTTTAACTTTCTTTTTTCATGTCCATCAGTTACGCCACAGACGGCGACGCCACTCAACGCAGAAACCCAGTTGGTTTGTCCCACGGTTTTTATATTTTTCCGGTATTTGTAATTAGCCAAAAACACAAATAATTTCCTATATTGAGTTCTAAACTGTGTAATCGGACGTTTTTGCCAACCGATCCACAGCTTTTCCATTGGAATTCCGGAACCATCTGCGTTCCTTCAAAAGTTGGTTAGATAAAGAGGTTTAATTAAACAACTATACAGAACACAAAAGTAGTCTGAGTCACCACAAGTAAAGGTCGGCAAGACTCATTCGGTCGTATCGTTTTTACATGCATCGGCATCTTTTAAAACCCCGGCTAATATAGCTGGGGCAGCCTGTATACACGCACACGTAACAAAGCAAGCACAAAGTTACGTAAAGAAAAGGTGAATCCTTGTTATTATGGTGATACCCCCCCCCCCCTTTTCCCGGAGAAAGAAATTCTGACTATGTACATGTAACGGGTAACCTATACAGTTTCTTCGGTCTTTTTTCGATCACGCATATAACATTGCTGGCTATAGTCAGACGCTATGAAGTCGATGTTGTTAACACCCAGCGAAAGTTGACCAACCATTTAGCCCTCAGATAATTGTATGATACGAGAACAGGACTCAAGAACCGTTGTTCGTCTTCGCTGATGCATGCTTTGTGCCTTTGTCGGAGTGTGGGGGTTCATTGAGTGTATAAACGATGATCTCTTTACCGGAAACATTGTATTGAGCTAAGCACCACTAGGGATGGAAACAAACGAGACGCTGGATCCTCGTTTAAGGTTTGGCTCGGCATTGTTGTGAAGTTTAGCTGTGTGGAGCGTAGAATTATACTAGTGGGCGAAGAGTCGTCGTGGCAACGAGAACTGAAGAAGTAATTTGATTTCTTAAGTCACGCGATCACACTACCCATGCTTAATTTGCAAATATTTGTTTAGCAACTCATTTATCTCTAGTATCCTAATTAGCAAATATTGAATTGGACTAGTTTTAATGAGCAAGAACCAAACCAACTAGATCATAACGGACTGTCTTCTTTTACAAGAACATAGCAAACATGGTTTAACTTACAACACCGCGAATTAGCGGTACTTCAATTAACGAGGCGTTAATAAGCATGCTATTTCCAGAAATCTTGTCGGCTGACCACAGCACTTGTGTGTGTCTCCTGTGAGAAGTTCAGCACCTCAAATAGCACAAGTAATGAGGCAGCTTAATTTGTGCTCCCGATATTTAACTGTGGAGCTGTTTTAGTAGACACTGCAACGTGTGTGCCTTCCGCGACTTACGATTAACCTTTACTAACCAGTTCTTAAGTAAATTAAAAAAGGATGAAGATAAGCGCACTCTCCATGCAACGCACCAAAAGATACAGACGTATCATGAACACAGATAAGAAAAAATTATGGAGCACACTCGGACTGACTCCTAAAATATATTTTGTGCTCAGGATATACTCGAACTAAGATTCACCAAAACTTTCTTGAGTCGGACTCACTCAGGCTCACGCTCAACCGGACTCACTCGGACTCAAACACACCAAAACATTACTCCCTTGAATTTGCTCATACTCGAACTAATGGGTCAATCTGAGTCTCAGTGAGCCTTAGTAAGTCGACTCATGAGTTTGTCCGACGAATAAAATTCTTCGGTCGTGGTGTGACTGCTTTTTATTGCCTATATCTCAGTAACGTATGCTGTCGAGCCAGTTGGTGTATAGCTGTGTAAAACGTCAATGGCGCAAACTTGAAATAAGACGAAAGAAGAGTCCGGGAAAAGCTCACTTAACTATGTTATTCACTTTTCCGTGTGTCTTCTTTCGTCTTCTTTCAAGCTTGCGCCAACGATTTTCGGTGCTCTTCTTGGTGTCGTTTGACATAGCATCTTCGAAAAGAAATTTTCAGAGCTTCAAAACCAGTAAGGCAACTTTACTTGCAAGAAAGGACAACCCACCATGTGTTTATGAAAAATCTCTCGTGATAATTAGTGGTGGGGGAGTAGAAAGTAGACGTCTACGTATTTCACCGCTCTAATTATGAAATATTGAAATAGTGTATGAATGATATTGTTTTGGAATACTTGTGAGTAGACGTGAGTACAAACACGAATGCTGAAGATGAGTAGATTGGACAGTTAGTCGGAAACATGAGTGAAACTTACTCAAATTTACTCAAGAATAATCTTGCCTGTTGGACTCACTCAGATTCAGACTCACACTCCCTAAACTTTTCTTGAACCAGACTCCCTCGTACTCAAACTCACCAAAATATTACTTACCCGGTCTAACTCAGGTTCAATGCTTGATCTGAGTCAGAGTGCGTCAACTCATGAGTGAGTTCGCCGAGCCAGGACATACATAGATTTTAACCAAGCATAGCGTGGTTGCCATCTCCGGTGTCATAAGAACGACCACTAGGAAACTCTTTGGCAACACCTATATTCACTTATATTCATCACAATATGAAAAAACCCTACAGCCACCTACCACAATCATTCGCCAATAAAACGCGTGAATAGGAAATATTTTTATCCTTGTCACACACAGCAGAGGTTTCAGTTCGCGTATGCATTTTATAAAGGTTCAATTTCACGTTTTCTCGCCCTTCTTTTAGATTTTTTTTTCAATTTATTTATTCGCATGATTCGTGACAAGGGCTAACACGTTTTGAACGTCCTCATGCGCAGGCAAATCTGTAGGAATTCGAGCTTGTTGGTACATACTGACGCTAGAAAAATATTGTTGAATGAACGGGTAGAGAAGAAGAGGACACACACCACGGTGCTAACTTATAAGCGTTTTATTATCACACTCGCCTATACTATATCGCTCGAGGGAAACACCTCCCGACATAAAATACGCAATAAATGTATTTCTAAAAAAATGGTTTTTTATCACTTAGGGTACGAGATGGAGTGCTGATGAGATAGAGATGGCTGTTTTATGGGCGACCAAAGTGGATGCTCAGGCATTTTGCTAAAATATATTGGAGAGAAGGAGCGTGAAAGAAGAGAGACCAGGCAAAGGAGGACACCTACAAGAGCGCTCTGTACGTGTCCTCCTTTGCCTGCTCTCTCGTCTTTCGCGTTGTTTTTTTCCAAAATTCTAGGGCGAGCTTTTTACTTCAAAGAGTAGTGCTAGTGGACATGGTGGGTTTGTGTGCCTTCCTTAGTCTTTGTCCACACCACCATCTGCCTCCCTCTCCCCTTCGTGCAGAGTAGCAATCCAGATGCTGCAATACGGGTTGGCCTCCACGCCTTTCTTTCAGTTTATTCTATCTCTTCCGAACTGATGAGATTGTTGAGGCTGAGGTTTTCTCATGCTTGGGTTACGTCTGTATCAGCCCTCCATTGCTTATGCTGCAAAAAAGAACAGTGGTTTCTAAGAAATAAATTTCGGGTACGTCTTGATGCCAGCGAGTCTTTTCCTCAAACAAAATAAGTAGGCGAGTATGATAATAAACATTACGTTTGAGGTTAGCACCTGTGTTGTCTGTCGCCTTGTTGCATCGCCATTCATTCAGCTTCAATAACTGCGAAGAATTTCTTTGTGAACTGCAAGCACTTTTTGTATATCCATCCATCCATCCATCCATCCATCCATCCATCCATCCATCCATCCATCCATCCATCCATCCATCCATCCATCCGTCCGTCCGTCCGTCCGTCCGTCCGTCCGTCCGTCCATCCATCCATCCATCAATCCATCCACCCATCCATCCATCCATCCATCCATCTATCTATCTATCTATCTATCTATCTATCTATCTATCTATCTATCTATCTATCTATCTATCTATCTATCTATCTATCTATCTATCTATCTATCTATCTATCTATCTATCTATCTATCTATCTATCTATCTATCTATCTATCTATCTATCTATCTATCTATCTATCTATCTATCTATCTATCTATCTATCCACTTATGTTTGGGTGTTCTCGTGATCACCTTCTTAATTTGGCATGAACAAAGATTAGTATCAGAAGGTAAGCTGCTTTGACGAATAGGACCCACTGGTCAAGAGATAAAGTCACGATACTGTCGCGTACGTCGTAAAACACTTTCCGCGAGACAGTGGCACATATCCACTGGTGGGCATGTGCCACTTGTATGTGGCTATGCACCACAGGTCATTGAAACTTAGTATCTACCGAGGTATGACGAGAAGATACAACGGCAGTTTTAACGCGCGAGCATTAAGAAAAATCTTATATCAGCAGCGTTGGCACGACCAATGTAAATAATAATTATCAGGGTCCAGGAACGAATAAAGCCCTAGAATTCTGCGTGGGAATCAAGAATTCTACCCTTAGACGCGCCTGTTTTTGGAACTACTCATCAAATAGATCCTAATATTCGCGAAACGTCAATTGCGGTAGCCGTGCTGGCTATCAAAGTTCGCTAACGTTACGTATGTACCGTTAGGATACAGCAATGACGTTGGGTTAACGTCAAATGTAGTTATTTTCCATGCGCTGAAGCTAATTTATGTAGCAGTGTTGATGGCCACCATCCTCACGTTCACCAGTGCTTCAAATCGGCATATCACTTCTGGTGTAACTACTACTAATGTTTCTGTTGGCGTCGTTACGGAAGTGTAGACAACTGGTTATATGAACATCCGCAACTTTTCAAACATTGCAAACGAAAGGAACAAAGAACGGAGCTAAAACCAGAAAAAGTGCTATACTTGTTTTTTTAGAATTCATACCACACAGTGTATTACCACAACCAACACACTTATTTGCCTACCTTCACCGTGTTCATGGGAGCAGCTTAATTCTGGACGTGTAATATGGCATAATTAAAAAAATAATTTCATGTGCTCCTTGGCGCGACACGCGCGTTACCGGCGGAAAAGGCCCCAGCTCCGTCAACAGCACATCACCACATTATTCGGAACGCAACTTCACGGTCTCAACGGAAACAATGGCCACCGCTGGCGAGGAGGCCACGAGTGACGTACAGGAAGTTAATTTCACGTCCAATATCGACTTCTGTGTCTCGACTGCGTCCTGCCAACTGAAGAACGTCGGAATGCCGTCGGTCTAGTGTCAGCACTAGGTCCAGGGGGACGTCTTGGACATCTATGCTCTGCCCGTTCTCGGAGTCTTCATCGTACCCGATGAGGAAGTCAGCAATAATCGCGGCCTCTTTTTGGGGCCTGCGGATTAGTCTCACGAAGGCGGCTTCTTCCTGTTTGTTCTCAAGTGCCCACTAGACTTCCCGGCTCAGTCACGTCTCGTCAAACTTCTCACTACCGTCGGCATACGAGTATATGGTTCGCGCCAAACCTCAACAAAGACAGCATGATCTGTCAGTCTCCCTTTGGGACGTGGCCAACGTGGCCGTGACTTGTTTGTAAATCGTCTGTGCACAGCCTGAGGACGGCACTTATCACTCTACAGTCGATCATTACGGACGACCCGTAAAACAACGTCCTGGCTCTGGTCAGGGGCAGACAGAATGAAGCCGAAGCCAACAACGACTACTTTTTCCACGAAACCCTCAGGTTGACCGTGAGCGACAAGGTTGAGGCCGCCCTGGAACCAGACTCGTCGTACACGCCCGAGCTCGGCAAAGGCGTCTTCAGGACGTTCGTGGAGTTTTACGACATGTATTTGCAGACTCTACGGGTCCAGATGCGGTGCATGGTTCGGGAAGGGAGTGATCAGTTCGGAGGTCGCACGACCAGGTACGAGTACGACTTCATCCTGATTCAGCTACAGTGCTTGTACGAGACTGTGTTAGAGCTCATCGACACTATAATCTCTTACCGGGAAGTTGACTGAGTGGTCTACTTCAGGGTTTGTCTGCATGACACCTCAAATTGGAATAAAGTTGTTCCTTTTTTCTTGTTGTTCCGATGCACTTTCTTTTTGCTCTTTGGTACATTTACAGAAAGCTTTTCCTTGCTGCACTATAAGATTAATGTCCAAATGTTTTCATGTTTGTTCTCTGCAGATTTCCGAGGCTAACAAAAGGAGGCTAGAAGCTTCGTCACATAGCAACTTTTTAAATGCGAAGTATTTCTTAGCAGACTGTAGGCACCTAGAGAGTTTCTATGTATGCATTTATCTAGATATCTTCATCCAGCAGCCTACGTCTGGGCGCTTTTGTATTGGCCTCCTTAAGTTGGGATCAACCAAAATATCATGGGAGGGTAACAGCGTATGACGAATATGTCTGGCTGGTCATGACATGAATAACGTGCAAATACCGTCCCGTACGTCGCCCAAGCCCGTATGTGGGCAAAACATGTGGAGCTGACTCAGATTCACTCATGAAATTTATATTGAGGTCTGTATTACGGCCGCTCGATCCCGCCTTTGGTGCGGCCCGCCGAATGCTCCTCCCCGCCTGTGAGAGCACTAGTTCCTCTTCAACCCGCCACATCGGCTGTGGCGTTGGCTACCGGCGACACATAGCGACAAAGGTACTCCTAAAGCTCACTTTGGCTGCAGTGAGATATCGGCGGCGGTAATTTCACGTCTTGCTCATCAGTGCTTTGTCATGCTCTCATGAATAAGCTGCATCACGTAGCTGAATTAGTGGCGGATGACCGAGTGACGCGTATTAGAGCAAGAACACAGGAAAGAAGACTTCCCGGCTGCGGTGGTTAAAGCTCGTGTTCTATATAATCTCACTGCACGTTAAAGATCTCCAGATGGTTGAAAATATACAGAGCTCTCTACTTTGTCGGGGTTCATACTCATATCATAGTTTTGGCACATAAAGCCCCAGATATTGTTAATATTAAGAACGGCCAGCCTCGGTGGAACAGTGGCTATAGGGCTCGGCTGCTTGTAGCGGGTACGATACCGGCTGCTGCGGTCGTATTTCGATAGAGGCAAAATTGTAGGTACTCGTGCAATGTTATTGCACGTTAAAGAACTCCATTATTTACGGAGCCATACACAACGGCATCCATAATCTTATCGTAGTTTGGGGACGTAAATCCCCGCATATTATTATTGTAATATTAGGAACGAATATTTGTATGGTATCTCTATCGCGAATTCGATCCACTTTAAACTTTGTCACGAGCTAATTCAAGCCCAGTAAAATCCAAATTTACCTTTGAATTCTAAAGCAGTGGGCTACATATGTCAATGCCAAAGCATTTGGGGACATCGGCATGCTGGCGAGAAATGTTGAAGCAGGTCCAAAAAATGACGTTTTTCTCGATTTCTCTCTCTCAAAAAAAAGAAAAAAAACTCCGCATATGTATTAGATGTGCGCCGTTAGAGCGGTGTTGTGCAGAGAGTGAAGCAATGCCTAATATGCTTGCGGTAACATGCCAAAGCTAGTTATGCACTACTAACTAGCACAACAATTATTTTTTGGAGGTAGATGGTCCTCCATACATGCGTTTCAATAGATGATCGCGGCGAGTTTGGCAGTCCGATTGCAATTAAGGAAGCAAAGATCCTCGCCTTGATCTCGCTCGTATGACAACTCAAGATTCTGATTATACTGTTATTGGGGATATTTAAAACATAGTGGATCCAAGTTCAGTGTCAAATAAATGGCTGAGGTCTATGTGTATGTTATTTGTGAGGTGTAATGTGAGTATTTATTTACGCGTGGTGACGTATTTACTTTCGCGACATTTATCTGGGTATAATGTGTATCGGACAGTGATCCCTAACGTTTTTTTATTATGGGATGCTGAGCGCACCTAATTGCGCGTAGTGACGTATTTATTTCCGTGACGCGAATGTAGGTATAATTGATTCATATGCGGGGTTGAACGTCCCAAAACCAGCGTATGATTATGAAACACGCGGTAGTGGAGGACTCCGGGAATGTCCACCACCTGGGGTTCTTTAGCGTGCACCCAAATCTGAGAACACGGGCCTACAACACTACCGCCTCCATCGGAAATGCAGCCGCCTCAGCCGGGATTGGATCCCGCGACCTGCGGGTCAGCAGCCGAGTACTTAAGCCACTAGACTCACGAAAATATTACTCACCCAGGCTCACTCAGACTCACGAATCGATGCGAGCCCGACTGAGTCGACTCATGAGCTCATTAGTCTAGATTTAGCTTCTTCGACCACGCTGTCAATGCTTTTTAACACCAATATCTCGCGTAATCGGTGCTCTTCTTGGAATCGTTTTACATCGAGTTTTGAATGCTTGAATACCCGCAAGGCCATTTTTTCGGGGAGACAAGATAGCGTAAGGTACATTTATAAAGAACTTCCCAAGAAGAGTTTGGAGAGGGGCAGATCAAGGCACCCCCCCCCCCCCCTACGTAGTTTGTGCTCTCTTCATTAAGTGTAAATTATGCATCTGCTGTATACACTGCTTTCGAATACGTATGAGTGGATGCGATTGATTGATTGATATGTGGGGTTTAATGTCCCAAAACCACCATATGAATATGAGAGACGCCGTAGTGGAGGGCTCCGGAAATTTCGACCACCTGGGGTTCTTTAACGTGCACCCAAATCTGAGTACAAGGGCCTACACCATTTCTGCCTCCATCGGAAATGCAGCCGCCACAGCCGGGATTTGATCCCGCGACCTGCGGGTCAGCAGCCGAGTCCCTTAGCCAGTAGACCACCATGGCGGGGCATGAGTGGATGCGAGTATAACCTTTGTGAGTGGATGTGAGTATAAACTTGACTCACTCGGACTCGCACTCGCGAAAATTTTCTTCGGCCGGACTCACTCGGTCTCAGACTCACGAACATATTACTCGCCTAGACTCACTCAGACTTAGACTTGTGACCTGATCTGAGCCCGAGTGAGTGCGAGTTAACCGACTCATGAGTGAGTTCACCCACCTATGCCCGCGCACCAGCCTCAGCTCAATCAGGCGACAAACTGGCTTCGCTGGCAGCGTCTATCACGAGGTGCTCGGCTGCTCACCTGAAAGGCGCGGGTTCGATACCAGTCGTGGCTGTCGCATTTTGATCAAGGCAAAATGCTAAAGGCCTGTCTACTGTGTAATATCAGTGCACGCTTTAGGACACCCAGTGCTCAAAATTTCCGGCATGGCTTTTAATCATAATGTTGTTTGTACACGTAAAATACATTATTATTATTATTATTATTATTATTATTATTATTATCATGTTTTTTTGGCAACGACTAAACGCAGTCTACGAAAGAGCCTAAGGTCTCTTTAATGCTGGATTAGTTATCACACTATTATTTTTTTCTAGTTTCTTGCATACTGGGTATAATTTGTTTAAAATTTTTGATTGCTTGTCTTCACATTTATGATGTTTAGGTAGTATTGCTTTCACTAATTTGATTCTTCATTGTTATCGTGTTTATATGTAGCGTAAATGAGTTACATGTATTCTTTCTCTGATTGTTTACATGAAGAGCTTTGCAATATATATGTCATCTCTCGTCTGCCGATGTGCCGGGCCAAGTCCTTCAAGCCACTGTCTGGCTTTGACAGGCCTGTTATTTGTTTTGTACAACTCAAGATGACAATAAAAATTATTATTATTATTATTATTATTATTATTATTATTATTATTATTATTATTACAACAAAGTGACATATAGCCCCGCCGCACAATCGTCTCTATACGGCGTGGTGATCGCGCGCCCTAATGTGAGCTAACGTAGCCTATAACGCCTTACACAAGAATTGTTTGTGACTGCAAACTTCAACGAACGCAAAGGATCGGCATATTATTAACGAATCTGCGTGTCCAATCACAAAATAACCTTGCGAACGAGAAAAAAAAAAACTCAATTCAACCCCGACGCTTACCACCCAAGAACGCTTTGATAACCTGCCGGCTATCAGCAGCCCGAAGCTCTGAACATATGCCGCGTCGCCTCGTTGCAAGTCGCCCCAAGAACAGAGTGGGTACGATGAAAACTTCAACGTGCGGCAAATGCGCGCGTGCGGTACGCACATTAATCGCATGAGTCGAGTTGGGTGACGCGCGGCACGCAACTAGCTTGGGACGATCGGCTTCACGTGGTAGCGACAGCTTCTTAGCCAGTTTTTTTTTTTTTTACAAGGGCGAGGGGGGCACTTGCTGAATCCCGGTACTATTTTGGAAAATCACCATTTTTATTACTTATTTTTGGTAAACGACCCTTTTCTATCAGAAAAGAAAAATTTTGAGAGCGGGGAGGCAGGGCACTCTCCTTGGCTACGGGCCTGAGTAGCAAGTACTACATTTCAAAGAGATAGCGCCATTTTTCACTCACTGAAAATATTTGGGGTACCGCGTCCCAAAATAACGATATGATTAAAAGAGACGCTGTGGTGGAGGGCTGCGGTAATTTTGACCATCTGTTGTTCATTAACGCGCGCTAACATGACACAGTGCACACGGGCCTCTAGCATTTCGGCTGCATTGAAATGTGGCAGCCACGGCGTGGATCGAGCCAGTGACCTTCGGCTGAGCAGAATTGTTGTCGCTCACTATCACACTGAGGCACAGCCGCCTACACACATAGAGGGAAAAGCCGATGTGCGTGTCCGTCAGGTCGGTCACCAAATGAGCGTTCTGCCCCTTGGAATATAGGACAGTTGTGTAGTATATCGGGCTTACGTAGTGTACGTAAAATATGGCAGCACTCTCGGGCGCCCGCTTCAAAGTGATTTTCGCGTAGTTGTTGGAAGATTCACTTTGTCCGCAGCAAACAATTGTTCGAAGTGGCTTCGCTTGCATTCAGTTAGCTTCCACAACAAAGTAGTACAAATAGGTTGGCGTAGATTTTTAGATAGCTTCCCATTTCGAATGTGTCTAGGCCTAACTACAAGGTAGATGTAAACAAATCGGCAACATTAATGTTTTCGTGTTTGGTGCGTGATTCATACTTATTTGCTTTTATTATTATTAAAACAAACTTGTCACAATGCTTCGCGCGTTGATACAGGCAGACGCTTTCATTTTTTTTCCTTTTCACTGTTCTTACTTCTCAACCCTCCGAAAGGTGGCGCCACCATCCCAGGTGAGGCACATAAACCACGTAAACGCCATTCCGCTAAACTATAGGACGCTCTCCGCAATGAACGTTTGCTGCACGGTAACGCCACTACCTTAACCTCCGCTATCACGCTAACGCTAAACTGTAACTCTCTATGGTTGCGGAATTCTTGGCATTGCCACAACGCTCCATCGATCCTTCATGCGAGAAAGTGGGAAGCTTTTCAGGGCTTCAATAAAAACAGAGACCTCGTAATAGGTGTTTTTCTTAACATTTGCTACCGGATAGCTTTCTTTTATGTTTGGTAGCGGGGACGCATGAGAGAAAATATAATAATGAAGTTGGTGAATAATTCGCACTACCTTTCCGCACGGAGTGCTGGGGCGTATCATTCCAGTAGGTACTAACGAAGTTTCTCTGTTCGAGAAGTCGAATAGTTGATATTCAATGCATGAATCAAATTATTCACCGTGCTACTATTCGATTCGCACTTGAATATTTGATTATTGCATAATTCTGACAGTAAGTCAGTTATTTTTTTCTAGTGTGATCGAGACACGTCGCCACACATCTCTTCTTTGAGTGAGCGAGTTTATGGATCGCATATTTTTCCATTATGCGGCCCAGTAGGTTTAAATGTAAGTTCGTAATCGTATAAGAAAACAAGCAGAAAATGTTCTCACATTTAGCTCGCACTGTTGGAGACGCACGTTGAAACGATGTCTTAATTCAGTGCTGCTGAGTATAATTTAGTTCTGCTGATATTTCAATAATGGTAACACGAGTTTTACGTCGCAAAACCCTGATGTGACATTGAGAGAAGCCGTAGTAGAAGGTTCCCGATTTTTCGACAACCTGGTGTTTTAAAACTTGCCCTGACATCACACAGTACATAGCTCTAAACTCTTTCGCCTCTCTGAAAGTGGGACCACCGTGGCCAAACCCGCAACCTTCAGGTGAGCAGCCGAGCACATCAGCCACTGATCCGCCACGGGGGACTCGCCAACGCAGAGAGAGAGCCGTGTTCACGGAGCCTTCACAACCATTCACGTGGCCCAGAACACCGGCAGACCATGATTCAGATGTCGTTGCTGAGAATCGTGCACGATAGCAAAAAAGAAAAAAAAACAGGTGATGAAGCTTACGCAAACTGTCACCATCATCATCATCATCATCGTAATCATCATCATCAGCCTGACTACGTCCACTGCAGGACAAATGCCTCTCCCATGTTCCGCCAGTTAACGCGGTCCTCTGCTTGCTGCTGCCAATTTATACCCGCAAACTTCTTAATCTCATCTGCCCACCTAACCTTCTGTCTCCCCCTAACCCACTTCCCTTCTCTGGGAATCCAGTTAGTTACCCTTAATGACAAGCGGTTATCCTGTCTACGCACTACATGCCCGGTCCATGTCCATTTCCTCTTCTTTATTTCAACTACGATATCCGGTGCCGCGCAGTTCCCAACCGGATAAAAAAAATCCGCGTGGTGATGGAACTGCATTTCGAGGCCTGGGGTGCAGCCTCACCCGTAACCACCGCCGGGAACGCACTCCCTCAACAGAAAAGAATTGGCCACCCTGGTGCAGTATCTTGCCACTGCCTCCCACATGCATACGTCAAATAACTCACGGCCCTCAGTCCCTAGCAGCTGCGAAGCAACTTACCACGGCGGCGGCCAGATCTACAACGCAGAAGAGGGTGCTAAGAATCTCTGGATCCGGACAGGCCGCCATGGGAACCTGAACTTGGCAACGTTTAACGCTAGAACCTTATTATCTAGTGAGGGAAGTTTAGCTGTACTATTTGAGGAGCTAGAGGGTGTTAAATGGGATATAATAGGGCTCAGTGATGTTAGGAGGACAGAAGAGGCCTATACGGTGCTACAGAATGGGCACGTCCTTTGCTATCGGGGCTTGGCTGACAGAAGAGAACTCGGAGTGCGGTTCCTAATTCACAGAAACGTAGCTGGCAACATAGAGGAATATTATAGCATTAATAAAAGGGTGGTAGGTATTGTAATTAAACTGAATAAGAGATACAAGATGAAGGTAGTACAGGCTTACGCGCCTACATCCAGCCATGATGACGCTTCAGTTGAAAGCTTCTATGAAGACGTGGAATCGGCAATGAGTAAGGTAAAAACACAGTATACAATACAGATGGGAGACTTTAATGCAAAGGTAGGGAAGAAGCAGGCTGGAGACTGGGCAGTAGGAGATTATGGCATCGGTACTAGAAACGCCAGAGGAGAGCTACTAGTTGAATTCGCAGAACGCAATAATTTACGGATTTTGAATACCTTCTACCGAAAATGAGGAAACCGCAAGTGGACATGGAGGAGCCCTAATGGCGAAAATAAGAACGAAATAAACCTTATAATGAGTGCACACCCAGGCATCGTGCAGGATGTGGAAGTGGTTGGCAAGGTACGATGCAGTGACCATAGAATGGTACGGTCTCGAATTCGCCTAGACTTGAGAAAGGAACGGCAGAAACTGATACGCAAGAAGCCAATCAATGAGCTAGTACTGAGAGGCAAAGTACAGGAATTCAGAGTCTCGCTTCAGAACAGATACTCGGCTCTTAGTGAGAAAACCAACCTTAGCGTAGATACAATGAATGATAATCTGACGAGTATCATTACGGAGTGTGCAGTGCAAGTTGCAGGCCGGGTAGTTAGACAGAACACTGGCAAGCTTTCTCAGGAAACGAAGATTCTCATTAAGAAGCGTCAAATCATGAAAATCTCAAATACAACAAACAAAATATAACTAGCAGAGGTTTCGAAGTTGATTAATAGGCGTAAGGTATCCGACGTAAAAAGGTATAACATGGAGAGAATTGAACACGCTCTGAAAAATGCAGGAAGCGTCGAAGCAGTGGAGAGGAAACTTGGGATAGGCAAAAATCGGATGTATGCTCTAAAGGACAAAGAAGGCAAAATAACTGCCAATATGAATAAGATAGTTAAAATAGCGCAGGAGTTTAACAGAGATCTGTACAGTAGCCGGGACAACCACGACTTTAATACTATAAGAACTAGTAGTATCCCAGATGACACCCCACCTATAATGATAGAAGAAGTCAGAAAAGCTTTGGAGAGCATGCAAAGAGGCAAAGCTGCTGGTGAGCATCAGGTAACATCAAATCTGCTGAAAGCTGGTGGGCAGATTGTGTTAGAAAAACTAGCCACCCTGTTTACGAGGTGTCTCCTGATGGGAAGAGTACTAGAGTCTTGGAAGAACGCTAACATCATCCTAATACGTAAGAAAGGAGATGACAAGGACTTGGAGAACTACAGGCCGATTAGCTTGCTCTCTGCAGTATACAAGCTATTTACAAAAGTAATTGCTAAAAGAGTGAAGAAAACATTAGAATTCAATCAACCAAAGGAACAAGCAGGATTTAGAACAGGCTACTTAACAATCGACCACATTTATACTATCAATCAGGTAATAGAGAAATGTTCAGAATATAACCAACCACTATACGTAGCCATCATAGATTACGAGAAGGCGTTTGATTCAGTAGAAATATCAGCCGTACTGCAGACACTGCGCAATCAGGGCGTCGATGAAGTATATATAAACATCCTGGAAGAAATCTACGGGGGATCAACTGCTACCATAGTGCTTCGTAAAGAAAGCAACAGAATACCAATCAAGAAAGGTGTAAAGCAGGGGGACACAATCTCCCCAAAGGTATTTACCGCGTGCTAACATGAGGTTTTCAGAAGCCTAGAATGGGAACAGTTAGGGATATGATTTAATGGAGAGTACCTTAGTAACCAGCGCTTCGCCAATGACATTGCATTGCTGAGTAACTCAAGGGAGGAATTGCAACTCATAATTACGGAGTTAGACAAGGAGAGCAGAAAGGTGGGTCTTAAAATGAGTCTGCAGAAAACGAAAGTAATGTACAACAACCTCGGAAAAAAGCAGCGCTTCGAGATAGGCAATAGTTCACTTCAACTTGTAAAATACTATGTCTACTTAGGGCAGATAATAGCCGCGGAGCCGAACCACGAGATTGAAGTAACTAGAAGAATAAGAATGGGGTGGAGCACATTTGGCAAGCACTCTCAAATTATGACAGGTAGATTGCCACTATCCCTCAAGAGGAAGGTATATAACAGCTGTATCTTGCCGGTACTTAGCTACGGAACTGAAACCTGGAGACTTACAAAGAGTCTATCGTATGTATGTATGGAGACTTACGTATGTCTATCTATCTATCTATCTATCTATCTATCTATCTATCTATCTATCTATCTATCTATCTATCTATCTATCTATCTATCTATCTATCTATCTATCTATCTATCTATCTATCTATCTATCTATCTATCTATCTATCTATCTATCTATCTATCTATCTATCTATCTATCTATCTATCTATCTATCTATCTAGCCCCCTACAACTTTTAGCTCTCCGAGCCGTTTTGATAATGGGATCTATACGAAAGTTGGTCTATACGAAATCTATACGAAATTGGAATTACAAGGCTGTATGACGAGGATAAGTGAGTATACATAACATGAAAAGCATGACATGTATGTCATAACAGTCATAATTTACATGTGACGGTCTTGCGGCTCTTGCGGTGGTTTCGTTCTCATGACCTATTGCAAAACTGGTATGGTATGACATGACTGCATGGCGAACATAACTGTCAAACCCTAACGAAGAAATAAAGACATGCATGCCATGTGAGTCGTGACTAAATGCCACATTCATGGAGCACTCGCGGTCGTTCCGCTAGCTTCACATATACCGAATTCAGTATTTCGATACGTGAATGGATGAAGAATGTATGTGACTGGTGCGAACATTGTAATCATGACGTGCGTATTATGTAAAACATGACTACCCGCTACGCTCATAGTGTGCTCGCGGCCGTTTCACAAGCGTCACATACACAATATTTGGTGTTACGTGGCACGAAGGGATGGCGAAGGTAAATGACACGTCGAAATATGATAATGATGATATGTACGTTTGTAAACTTGACTACATGCTACGCTCATAACGCAGTCGTGGCCATTTCGCAGACTTCATGTATACCAAATTTGGTATTACGTGACGTGAATGGACGACGAGCACAATTGTCACGTGCCAACGTCCTAATCATGACATAGAAGTCATGTACGGCATAATTTACATGCCTTTTACTGTTTGTGATGGTACTGCAAACGGTGCTGGTGCCGTCGTTACGCGACTATAAACAACATACTTGCATCTTGTTAAGATACGTGAGTGCGCATAACATTTCTACTTGTGTTTACTGTGTACTACATCCAAGCACCTTGTAACGTTGTGGAGATTTTGACGTGACATATGAACCTTCCTCATTCGTGCTTCGCAAGCCATCGATTTCCACTGTACGTGAGATATGCCATTTTTTAAATTGTCGTCAAAAATTTCCCTTGCATGCTCTGCTCTTGAAGTCGGAGCGATTATATGTTTCTACGGAAAACGTTATTATTATATGCTTTTGAATATTTATAAATAGAAATGCAGAGAAAGTAATGCTGAATTTTCGCTCCTCTTTCATAGGCCATTTTGTAAGAAAGGCCTGCAAAGCAGGCAAAAAAAAGTGTTTTAGATCAGATTTGAGAATATTTTTAAGAAAATACGCACTTCGCAGGGAATTGAAATATAACTGATCGTAAGCTCTAGTACGCCTTTATTTGAATAAACAAATATGAGGTACATAGCTTTATATATTTTGTGTAATTAATCGCTAAATTTGAAAACAAAAAGACGGCAGGGCATGAAAAGTGTGGCACTTCACCTCTTTGTCCTTATTGATTCACTGTGCTTCGCAAAAAATATTTTCCAGCAAATCCCAGTTTGGATCTCTTCTTTCTAGTGATCATGCAACAATATATAAAATTTGAAAGAAATTTAAGAGGTCGACTAGCCACGTTTTGTTCAATCCTACGTGGAATCACTTTTCTTTGTCTACACGCCGCACCAGGCAACGAATTTGTTTCTGTTGGCCACTTTAGTAAGATAACTACACTTTAGTGTAGTAAGATAAGATAACTTTAGCAAGATAACATGTACGAGTTACTGCATGCACTGCCTATAGGCGTAGACGTGAGAGACGAGGTCTCTGCTCTTTAGAGGCTGGAAATTGGCAGGTATGGTTCAAAGAAAAGTGAAAGTGTAGAAATGATGGTTACTGTACTATGTCATAAACCGCTTTAATAAAATCAAGTGATGGTAACTTTCTGGGTTAAGTGGCAATCGTACCAGGATTGCTTGGTCGCACTGAAAGTTCTGAAAACACAAAGGAAAGGAAATTGACTTTCTGTTCTTTATATTCTTATTGACTCAAACTATTTACGCTAAGCCCCACGAGAAGAGAATTAGTTGGCCTTTACAGCTATTTTTCCACGGCGCAAGCCCGCTTACGCGCTCATTCTCAAAAGGCATACAAACGCTTGCTGCCTAAGGTGGCGGATTGGAGCTTTTCATCGGAGGCTAGATACTGCTGACGTTGGTGTACGCAGATCAGCTTCACTGATCAAGTTCAGTAAAATTAAAAGACATTGTAACGCTGCCTACTTGTACCTATATGTAAATGAACATTTCGGTATGTTTGCTCAACGTCACAGAAGAAGGCCATCATGCAAGGTGTTTTTTTGCGCACTATTGGCCTGCCTAAACAACTAAGTAAAAAGCACGCGCGCGCACGCGTGCGTGTGTGTGTGTGTGTGTGTGTGTGTGTGTGTTCTTATTCATTTTTATATCTATCTTTCTGATCACATATTTCCCCACCCCAGTGAAGGGTAGCATACCAGATCATAGCATCTGGTTAACTTCCCTCCCTTCCTCTATTCCCTTTTCTCTCTCTCTCTCTTTGTCTCTGGTATGCTTGAAGCCATCATCGTTCCATCAGTAGCTCGTCAGTGCTCGCTCACACAAGCTCGGTTCAGTACGACTCCAGCCCCCGTCTTTGGAATAAATCGAGTGTCAGTGCTCTGGTATAGAAAGCCGAATCGGTGGAAGCCTCATGAGGAGGAGCAGGCGATTTACGCCACGTGTTTCTAATGCCCACACATTGTTTACCGCACTGGGTGAATTAGCTAGGCCGGAAGGCCACATTTGTTTATTCGCCGTCTTGGCGACGACACGTGAGAAAATGTTCGACGTGTGCCATTTCGAGAGCTGCATTGCAACGCAGCTTGCAGGGAGTAGATTGAAGCTCGCCCGGGAGTGGCAACTGCCTGTCGGTCGGCACTGTCGTTTATCAGGCGCGAAAAGAAAAACACGCCAGGAAGTTTGTGCTTCTTGGGCGCACGTGGCGGAAAGGGGCTCACCAATCGCTTTACCATGTGCGTGACTCGCTTATAGCCGCTGATTCGGAAGGAAGGAGGAAGCCGTAGAGGTAGTGTCACATGAAGAGGGATGGCGCACAAGGCGCAGGACAGCTTCTTGCATACAGACAAGATAGACTGGCAGCGAGGCCGAAGGTCACTGCGCCGTAGATATGTGAGCACTCCGGCTAACGCTCCCACCCACTTCTACCACCCCCGTTCTATAGATCTATCGCGATTGCCGGTGCTGCTTTCAACATCGGAGCTTAACAGACGCTGCTATCTACAGTGGCTTCTACGACACTCCGCAAGTTTTTATCTGTAGTTGTCCGTGGCGAGATACCGCTGATTCTTATCCCCTGCTGTTCAAGCGTTCAAGGAGGTTAACAAAGTAATTAAAGACACGCCTGGTGATAACAGCTGTTATTCTTATTAAGTTCACCAGCTGGTGATTTATTTGCGTCGTAGTCTAGTCCCGGTAACACGACCCCCCTCCCCCCCCAAAAAAAACAACAAAAACCTAACTGAATCAAATACAGCGCAGCATGGCCAACGTCGCAGACAATACACAAATTTTTACATTATGCGTGCCTCAGAAGCTCCTTGAGGACATATGTTTTCAACTTTCTTCTCCCATATGTTTGAATTCGCTTTGGAGATGGTTGTATGAGAAAAATCATTCAACCTCACTACTCGGGTGCATGAAATAGTTCATAACCTGTTTGGAGCGATGCACCAAGGCATCTTTCTGGTTTTCTTATAGCGTTCAGCGTGCTCGGTGGTACGACAGGAGCCAGAAACGCCTAAAGCTTATGACAGATCCTGGTAACTCTGGTAGTACTTGACAGATTATTTTTTTTGTGGGAGCCAATTTGTAAGGCAATAAAGTGTTTTAATGAAGTCATTGAATGGGTACTTAAAAAGGTGTAGCAAGGACCCTTCAAATATCGATTTGGCAAGAGTCAGTTATGAAATGTGATATTATTTATCATTGCTATTCGTTAGGCTAGTTAGTTCTCAAGTTCACGCACGCATGTACACTTTTCCGTACTGTCTACGTCCAAAGCAGTTTCACACTCACGCTGTCGACGATTGATTTGATTTGTGGGGTTTAACGTCCCAAAACCACGATATGATTATGAGAGATGCCGTAGTGGAGGGCTCCGGAAATTTAGACCACCTGGGGTTCTTTAACGTGCACCCAAATCTGAGAACACGGGCCTACAACATTTCCGCCTCCATCGGAAATGCAGCCGCTGCAGCCGGGATTTGATACCGGGACCTGCGGGTCAGCAGCCGAGTACCTTAGCCACTAGACCACCACGGTGGGGCCACGCTGTCAACGGCGGCAGAACCAAACTGCTTGAACAGTGGCCTCTGTATGGCTGCCATTCTGTTTATGTTTCTGTTACCGCCTAACGCTCCCCTTGCAGGTTGAGAACCTGGTCGATTCCGAACAGCTGTTCGAAAACACCCACACACGTTGAAATGAGTCATAGGTACCTGTCTGATGACTGAGAGTGAATGGATATCTCGATTCTCTTTCCTTCCAAGAAAACGATTATGCGCACGCCTGGTGTAATAATTTAAAAAACCTCATTTCTTTTCTTAAGAGAGGTGACTGTAAATGTTTCATGAGCTCACAGCATGCTATTCTGTTCCCTGTGGACATTCGAGCATGTTCTGCTGCGCCTACCATGTAGGTAATTGATGACATACAGCTTCGGATACATTTGATTTTAGTTTGTCTGCTTATTAGCAGGTTATATGTTTTACATCACGGGGCACAACGAAAATGAACAGATAAATCAAGGGGCTTTTTTTTTGTTCAAGACAACCCTATGAACTCGGCGCATTAAAATAGGCAGAGAAAACAACTTGGCGTCATTAGAGATCAAGCCCAGAACCATCGACTCGTTAACCCACCAACGAAGCGTTTATTTTGCCGCAATACCTGGCTAGTTACGTATGCAGCATAAATGCCACCACATAACGCCGGCCTGCGGGAAGTTTGCGTGAACCAAGAAAGAGTTTGCTCAAGGTGAAAGTTGCATAATAATAATAATAATATTAATAATATTAATAATAATAATAATAATAATAATAATAATAATAATAATAATAATAATAATAATAATAATAATAGAGGTTGTTGTAGTAGTATACTGTTGTTGTTGTTTCTAACGTTATAATAATCATCCTTATTATTCCGACAACACTGACTGCTCTCGCTCCAAGTCCAATGCCTCTCCCCGGTTCCGCTAATCAACCAATCAAAAATAACAGCCTTCTATAGTATTGAGCAACAGTGTTAAACTACCATTCATGCATTGAGGATTCCTTCCGAATGCGCCCCATCTTATTCCTATGCTTGAAGTTATTTCAACTTCGTAGTTACACTTCATGGTCACTGATTGCCCTAAGTCATTTGCTTTACCCCTAATAACACTGGCCGAACACGCTCTATCTTATTCTCGAAGCTACCTGAGCCTCATACTTCCGTGGTCACTACCTGTTCTAAGTCGTATTATTTTGTCCCTTCAAGTGCCTGGCTACCTATCGAAAAGTGCTGTTCTCTTCCGAGGCTGGTGAGTATTACGGCGGGTTTACACATTTTATAAAGTTCTGCATGTTAAGTTTCCGACATAGTACTCTGCTTTTCCTGTCAAATTCAGTCATCACGGTTTGCAATTCGTCCCCTAAATTACGAATCAAGCCAATGTCACCAGTGAATCGCAGGTTCCTAAGGTACTCTCCATTCTTTAGAAGTTCCCTATGTAAGGCCGTGAAAGTGCCTTGTAAGCAAGTGGCGAACCGCACTGGGCAGATCATGTCTGCCTGCATTTCACGCTTCCTGATTAAAATTTTGTCGCTTTCTTTATGGATGACGATGGTGGATGTGGAGTCATTGTATGTAGGACTTTCCTGCATTTTCATAGTATATGGTGCATCGTCCCTTAAGTATCGTCGTATAAAAGTAACATAGCCCTGCGCGATATAGTTACCGCCTGTGAATTTACTATTTTCCTGGAGCATTCGCTTATATACGCCGCTAAATTTCTAGTCGTAATGAACCTCGGAAATAAAAGTGATTCTTCACAAAGCATCTTTTTTTGTTCTTGACTTTGATGTGCTATATACTGAACCTTAATGTGCTGTTGAGGCTGTGCCAACAGAATCATTAGACTATTCGCATTCAACTTATTTGGTCATAAATGAGTTAGGGAAATTCCTACAGGACACCGTTTTCTTCATTGAGTTATTGCGTCACTTCGGCTGTGTGTTGTCTCAGGGTAACTATAGGGAACATCTTTAGGATCATGTGCTTTTTACAAACGTGTGAGTGGCACAGCACACGTCATCTACATATATTATTATCTACTTTATCTCCAAGTAAACTAAACCACTACTAAGGTCATACAACGAAATAAAGCAGGTAAATAAAAACCAAAAGAAGGCGCACTCATGAAGGCATAATAAATCGATTGGTTCTTCAAATGGGGTGATGACCGGTAAGAGATACCGGGGCTCGGTATAATAGTGGCCGGCTAGGTCGCTTAATCAGACAATTTTTTTGTGTTTGGCTACTAAGTGTTAAGGGATGCGGATATAAAGATTTAACGACGGAAGGAGAGCGTAGTATACAATATGAATGACGCCCGGCATACCGGGCCACCTTTGAAGCAGTGATTCCCTTCAGCCGAGCCATGTGAGGTTAAGTGATCCAGGGCATCTGTCCCGTCACCCGCTACTTCATCTGCATTATATCGTTTTTGCATTCTTTCGTGCATGTATTCGCCCCTTCGACTACGGTGTTGTCGCATCGTCTACTAAGCATGCACAAAGCTCCATCTTCTGGAGGAGAACATCAATAAACAAGCCCCGCCGCGGTGGTCTAGTGGCTAAGGTACTCGGCTGCTGACCCGCAGGTCGCGGGTTCGAATCCCGGCTGCGGCGGCTGCATTTCCGATGGAGGCGGAAATGTTGTAGGCCCGTATGCTCAGATTTGGGTGCACGTTAAAGAACCCCAAGTGGTCGAAATTTCCGGAGCCCTCCACTATGGCGTCTCTCATAATCATATGGTGGTTTTGGGACGTTAAACCCCATATATCAATCATCGAACATCACTAAACAAGATTGAGTTCATAAGATCAGTAATTTCACGTGAAGGTTGGACACAAATTTGTCGACGCGAGAGGTAAAAACAGCTTTATTAGCTCATTTGCGAATAAGATGATGATAGTGACCTGCAATAGCTGATTGTACTCGTTAGTTTGAATCTGTGTGTGTGTAGAGAAGGGGTGGGTGGGTGGGTTGATGTGTTTTTAAAAGAAATCTGCAGCACCGCTCATGGTAAGCTTAAAGATAGTTGTAGGAACTACCGTTACAACACGCAAAGGTTGTCGAGGCTGAAGCGCTAACATTTGAGTTTATCGGTCCAGTTCACTGTTAGTTCGGAAAATAGGCTAAACAAGGTTAAGCAAGTCTAATGTTAAAGCATTACTATGTGCCTCTTAAACCAATAGACAAGTAAATGCAAATACGAAAACGATATTTTTAAAACCACGAGAAAAACCGCATTTTTGATAGCTATAGCACACACTGACTTTTCATCGCTACTTCAAAGCAATCGATAACTAAAGTTATATCTATGCGCGACCTGTGAATAGAATGGCTGGTTGCCTTGTAGTGGTGAAACACATGAACCAAATATCTTACATCACAAAGTGGAGTCATATTCCCTCTGTTCCTCTGGTATTCTAACTTGGCATGACTTGGCCGTAGCAGTGCTGCAATGACAATGGAATAACGAGCCCATGCCTACTGAGACTGCTGCGCGCACAATAATGGTGCGCAATGCTTGAGATTATGCAACCGAAATCCTTCTCCCTCACTTGACAGCTGCCCATCGACCGACAATATAGTGTGTCTTCAATGCCCACACAACAGAATCAAATTGGAACAAGATCGTATTTACCGCTCAACGCATACTACTTCATTTACTCAAAGGCATGCAAATAAGGTGAGAGCACGGTCACTTGATCTGCCGTTCGCACCCAGAGAGAGAATGGCAGGGTGGCGAGAGAGGCATGCAATGTGTGTGAGTGCGCAACCACAACCCTTCTCTCGCAAGTCACAGCTGCCGTTGCCACGGCAGCTTGTGCAACCGCAGTCCTGTCTCCGGACACGAAGAAATTGACCGTCATATCGGGTCGTAAAATGATCACAAATATAGTGCTTACAGATACAGTGAGAAACGTCCATTTGGCAATTGGTATTTCATAACAAGTATACGTGTTACACACATGAAAACGATTGCCCTTTTTCTTCAGAGTCATTAGAAACTTTGCGAATAAATGTGCGGTACACCGGCATGCCGTGGCACAAGCTATGCGGGTATACGCCACAGGTGATTCACAGTGAATGTCACGCAAGGAACAAAAAAATGTAAGCTGCAACATTTAATGCGGTATATAGCGTATATAGGAGACTGTGTCGCGGAATATGCGGTGAGAGTGTTGGTTTCTTGTCGTCGATGAGTGGAGAATTCTGATGGAAACAAAAATAAATATGACAGCTCAAGCGGTAATCGATACCAAGCCTTCAGCATGGCAGAGAACTATGCTACCACAAATCCACTCCATTGCTTCAAAGTGCTCCCTAAAAAGACCGGAGGCAAGCTTCATGTCAAGGCAGTCCCAACTGCACTCTGCTTGGAGTTTTGGCTACCAGCTTTCATAACAATGCAATGAGCATTACAAATACGCAGTATCTATCTCTCCGCATGGTAGAGTGAAACGTTGCTCGAATAATACGATGATCACTACTTCTGATATGTACATCATCGTACCGTAGCGTGCACATCATAGTGATATAACTGGCGTCTCTGTTCGAACGTGACTTTTGGCTCGGTGGCTGTGCCACGACGCAGTCTAATCCACTTCTGTTCGTGATGCAGGATTTCGTACGCGCTATCAGCTGCGTGCTCGTACCCGTTCTTCTGGGCCCGGTATCATGCATCGATGCGAGCAACCCTTTCCCGTCAAGGTCCGTCAACGCAGATGACTGGCGCCTACTTCCAGCATTGGCCACCCCTGCCCTATCGACGCTGCAGTCCGGAAACTGGACGCTCGAAAGAGCTCTCACAGCTTCACCGTCATCGACTTCAACAAGCGCATGGCATATAAATCCCCCCCACCAGCCGGCCGCGCTCTGTGGGCTCGGTGGCTGTGCCACGACGCAGTCTAATCCACTTCTGTTCGTGATGCAGGATTTCGTACGCGCTATCAGCTGCGTGCTCGTACCCGTTCTTCTGGGCCCGGTATCATGCATCGATGCGAGCAACCCTTTCCCGTCAAGGTCCGTCAACGCAGATGACTGGCGCCTACTTCCAGCATTGGCCACCACTGCCCTATCGACGCTGCAGTCCGGAAACTGGACGCTCGAAAGAGCTCTCACAGCTTCACCATCATCGACTTCAACAGGCGCATGGCGTATAAATCCCCCCCACCAGCCGGCCGCGCTCTGTGGGCTCGGTGGCTGTGCCACGACGCAGTCTAATCCACTTCTGTTCGTGATGCAGGATTTCGTACGCGCTATCAGCTGCGTGCTCGTACCCGTTCTTCTGGGCCCGGTATCATGCATCGATGCGAACAACCCTTTTCCGTCAAGGTCCGTCAACGCAGATGTCTGGCGCCTACTTCCAGCATTGGCCACCACTGCCCTATCGACACTGCAGTCCGGAAACTGGACGCTCGAAAGAACTCTCACAGCTTCACCGTCATCGACTTCAACAAGCGCATGGCGTATAAATCCCCCCCACCAGCCGGCCGCGCTCTGTGGGCTCGGTGGCTGTGCCACGACGCAGTCTAATCCACTTCTGTTCGTGATGCAGGATTTCGTACGCGCTATCAGCTGCGTGCTCGTACCCGTTCTTCTGGGCCCGGTATCATGCATCGATGCGAGCAACCCTTTTCCGTCAAGGTCCATCAACGCAGATGTCTGGCGCCTACTTCCAGCATTGGCCACCACTGCCCTATCGACACTGCAGTCCGGAAACTGGACGCTCGAAAGAGCTCTCACAGCTTCACCGTCATCGACTTCAACAAGCGCATGGCGTATAAATCCCCCCCACCAGCCGGCCGCGCTCTGTGGGCTCGGTGGCTGTGCCACGACGCAGTCTAATCCACTTCTGTTCGTGATGCAGGATTTCGTACGCGCTATCAGCTGCGTGCTTGTACCCGTTCTTCTGGGCCCGGTATTATGCATCGATGCGAGCAACCCTTTTCCGTCAAGGTCCGTCAACGCAGATGTCTGGCGCCTACTTCCAGCATTGGCCACCACTGCCCTATCGACGCTGCAGTCCGGGAACTGAACGCTTGAAAGAGCTCTCACAGCTTCACCGTCATCGACTTCAACAAGCGCACGGCGTATAAATCCCCCCCACCAGCCGGCCGCGCTCTGTGGGCTTGGTGGCTGTGCCACGACGCAGTCTAATCCACTTCTGTTCGTGATGCAGGATTTCGTACGCGCTATCAGCTGCGTGCTCGTACCCGTTCTTCTGGGCCCGGTATCATGCATCGATGCGAACAACCCTTTTCCGTCAAGGTCCGTCAACGCAGATGTCTGGCGCCTACTTCCAGCATTGGCCACCACTGCCCTATCGACACTGCAGTCCGGAAACTGGACGCTCGAAAGAACTCTCACAGCTTCACCGTCATCGACTTCAACAAGCGCATGGCGTATAAATCCCCCCCACCAGCCGGCCGCGCTCTGTGGGCTCGGTGGCTGTGCCACGACGCAGTCTAATCCACTTCTGTTCGTGATGCAGGATTTCGTACGCGCTATCAGCTGCGTGCTCGTACCCGTTCTTCTGGGCCCGGTATCATGCATCGATGCGAGCAACCCTTTTCCGTCAAGGTCCATCAACGCAGATGTCTGGCGCCTACTTCCAGCATTGGCCACCACTGCCCTATCGACACTGCAGTCCGGAAACTGGACGCTCGAAAGAGCTCTCACAGCTTCACCGTCATCGACTTCAACAAGCGCATGGCGTATAAATCCCCCCCACCAGCCGGCCGCGCTCTGTGGGCTCGGTGGCTGTGCCACGACGCAGTCTAATCCACTTCTGTTCGTGATGCAGGATTTCGTACGCGCTATCAGCTGCGTGCTTGTACCCGTTCTTCTGGGCCCGGTATTATGCATCGATGCGAGCAACCCTTTTCCGTCAAGGTCCGTCAACGCAGATGTCTGGCGCCTACTTCCAGCATTGGCCACCACTGCCCTATCGACGCTGCAGTCCGGGAACTGAACGCTTGAAAGAGCTCTCACAGCTTCACCGTCATCGACTTCAACAAGCGCACGGCGTATAAATCCCCCCCACCAGCCGGCCGCGCTCTGTGGGCTTGGTGGCTGTGCCACGACGCAGTCTAATCCACTTCTGTTCGTGATGCAGGTCAGTAATCATCACTGTATTTTTGCTAAAAAAACAAGCAACCGATGCCTTGTTCAGCTACCGAGCCCCCAGTGCTGTGTTTGCATTATTTCTGATTGTATGAACATTGTGTTTTCTCTGCTGTTGCTGTTGGGTGGAGATATTGAAACTAACCCTGGTCCGACCACCCTAGAGAAAATAATGACTGAACTAAAAAGCTTGTCTTCCGGTCAATCCCAGCTCATTAGCGATGTAAAAATCCTAAAAAGCCAGCTTTCTACCACTGATAAAGCCATTTCTGAACTTGGCAAGAGAATCGACAGTCTAGAATCCTACTACAGTAGTGTCAATACACTCCGATCCGATCCTGACGCCATGGCCACCGCCACCTCCCAGACAGCTACCCAGGTCTCTGTACTGG
This sequence comes from Rhipicephalus microplus, assembly GCF_043290135.1. NCBI lineage: Eukaryota > Metazoa > Arthropoda > Arachnida > Ixodida > Ixodidae > Rhipicephalus > Rhipicephalus microplus. The sequence continues at coordinate 290,644,558 of NC_134710.1, read as the reverse complement.
AGGCTCGACTGGACGATGCGGAGAATCGTTCCAGACGAAACAACTTGTTGTTTTACGGCCTAGCGGCCGACAAGCCATCCGAAACGTATGCGCAGTCTGAGGAGCGCATTACTGGGTTTTGCAGGGACCACCTAAAAATAACTGTCGAATCCAAGGATGTCGAGCGTGCCCACCGTCTTGGCCGCCACTCGCAAGGCCGGTGTCGGCCTATTATAGTGCAGTTTACATCCTTCAAAACCAAGGAAGCCGTTTTTGCTAAGGGCCCCCAGCTTAAACATACAGATTTTAGCATCGGGGAGGATTTCTCGCATCGGGTCCGAAACGCACGGAAGCACCTACTGGCTTTTCCTAAGTAAAATCAGGTCCCTTCATTTTAAGGTATAAGACCCTTTTTATGGGCTCCAAACGATACGTATTTAACGAGGCAACTGAAAATGTAAAAGAAAGCTCGTAGCAGTTGCCTTCACGCCCCAAATCTTCTAATTGTCCCGTCTTTGGTCACAAAGCCAATCTTTCTTTTTCGGTCATTTTCACCAACATACGTAGCTATCTTTCCAAACGCGACTACGTGTCCGACCTTGTATCTTCATCTAACAGCAGCCTACTTATACTAACTGAAACGTGATTGACCTCTGACGTCACCGACAGCGAAATTTTGACCGACTTGCCTCACTTTAATTTTTTTCGAAAAAATCGTCCCGGCACCCGGGGCGGCGGCGTCCTGATTGCTACTAACGAACAACTTTCATGCTCCCTTGTAAACATTGATTCCGACCTAGAAATATTGTGGTTGCTTTTTCGTTCCGTACCACAGTCCGTACTATTAGGTGTCTGTTATAGGCCTCCCAAAAGTAGTCCGGATTTCGCGCCCAGCTTAATGGTATTTTAGCCGAACTTACGACCAAATACCCAAATGCTCACGTCCTCCTCCTGGCGGACTTCAATTTTCCTAACATTGATTGGTGTAATCTAACTTCATCTGCACCCAATGCAAAGGAGGCCAACGATTTCTTTGATGTTTGCCTCAACTTTAATTTCACTCAGTTGATAACACAACATACACGTGTTACTCGAGATACTGCTAACATTCTTGACCTAATCTTAACAACTGATCCTGAGAGCCTTTCTTCTATAACATATCTTGACGAAATAAGTGACCATAAGGTCATTCACGCTAATTTTACCTTCATTCCTCAAATGCGCCAAGCCTGCACTAAAACTATTAGGTTATATGACAAGGGTAACTACGCGGCCATCACTCAAGAACTTGAAGTTTTTCTTCCGACGTTCCGTGATGGTTTCTGGGAGCGACCCATTAACGATAACTGGTTAATCTTCAAAAACAAGTTAAACCAGCTAGCTGACCAATTTATCCCTAAAATAAGCTTTCGTCCCACCCGCCAAAAACCTTGGTTTACTAAAACACTAAAAAGGCTTGAAAATAAGAAGAAACGCCTCTTTCGGGCTGCGAAGAATAAAAACACTGATTCTGCATGGAAAAAAATACAAGGTTGCCGAGAAAGCATATTCAAGTGAAGTGCGCAACGCCAAGCACTCATTTTTTCATACGGAACTTCCGAAAATTCTTGCTGATTCACCGAAGCGTTTCTGGCAAATAATAAACCCTCCTAACACGCCCCCCATCACCCTTACTAATGATACTGGTCAAGAATTAAGTTGCTCAGAAGGTGCCAATATATTCAATGCCACCTTTTCGTCTGTGTTTACGAATGAATCTGACCCCGTTGAAACAGAATTAGTCCCTGTTAATCTGCCTGAAATGCCACCCTTTAACATAGGTTTCAATGGTATCCTGTCTTTAATAGAAAAAATGAAACTGTCATCCTCGGCGGGTACCGACGAAAATACATCCAAGCTGTTAAAGAACACGAAGCACATATCAGCCGAGTTTTTCTTTTTACTGTTTTCCCAGTCCCTTTCCTCAGGTATTCTGCCTCTCGACTGGAAGTGTGGGAAGGTCATTCCGGTTCACAAGACAGGTAAAAGAGACTGCCCGTTAAATTATCGCCCCATATCATTAACCAGCGTGTGTTGCAAACTCATGGAACATGTCATATACCCTCATGTCATGCATTTTCTTGATTCTAACAATTTCTTTCATTCCTCTCAACACGGATTTCGAAAAGGCCGCTCATGCGAAACCCATCTAGCCCTTTTCCTTCACGACCTGCATGCCAACCTCGATGGTAACCTCCAAACAGATGCTATTTTTCTTGACTTCACTAAAGCTTTCGACAAAGTTCCACACCAGCGCCTACTAAAAAAACTTTCTCAAATAAATCTACCAGCTGAACTTCTTAATTGGATTGCTCAATTTCTGACTAACCGCTCTCAGTTTGTTTTGGTTAACAACGTCGAATCTAACTCGCTTCCTGTTAGGTCTGGAGTGCCACAGGGATCTGTGCTTGGCCCGCTTTTGTTCCTAATCTGCATTAACGGCTTACCTAACAATTTATCCTGCAACCTTCGGATGTTTGCAGATGATTGTGTCATCTACCGCAAAATAACCAACACTTTTGATCAAGCAGCACTACAGAATGACCTTAATGAAGTATTAAACTGGTGTGACCATTGGCTTATGACCCTTAATCCTAACAAATGCAAATTAGTTTCCTTCCACCGCCGCAAAAACCCACTCCAATTTTCCTATGAAATTGCTAACATGCCAGCCGAAACAGCCGTATCCTATAAGTATCTTGGTGTAACATTAACCCCTGATCTTTCCTGGCGAACGCATATCACTAACATGATTTCATCAGCCAACCGATCATTAGGATTTCTAAAACACGTCACCTACGTCACTCACCGTATCACGTTTGTCTTGTGGCCTATCAGTCGCTAATCCAGTCCAAGCTAGAATACGCATCACCCATCTGGAGCCCTCACCAAGTTTATCTGATCAACGCTATCGAAGCAGTTCAAAATCGTGCCGCTCGCTTCATTCATTCTTCTTATTCTTACGATGTCAGTGTTTCATCCCTTAAAAATGGATCCGGTCTCTTAAGTCTTTCCCTTCGCCGCAAAATTGCTACGTTGTCACTGTACCACAAGTTGTATTGCAGCTCACTCCACCAACCACCTTACATCGCTCCCGCCGCACGCATTTCTCCTCGCACTGGCCATCCACTTCAAGACTTCCGACCCCGTTCTGGCACATCAACATTTTCTGCATCATTTCTCTGCCGCGCCGCCAAAGATTGGAATGACCTTCCCCACGATGTTGTTTCAATCACCTGTCCATCACGTTTTATTCAAAGTGTGTCAATGCATCTGCAATGTTAACCTGTGGCTTTTGTATCTTTGTTGTACAACCCACCCCTTATGTAACACCCCCCCTGTGGGGTCTTTAAGGAAGTGAAGTGAAAGTGACCGTATGCCGATGTAACGTCGAACCTTGGGCTAATTTTTGCACGCCAGTGTAGTCCATCTGCCTGGTATAAAACCCGCAATAAAAGTAAAACTACTCTATTTACACAATGACGTCGAGCCTCCTTGTAACGCTTCAATCAAAGGCGAAAAAAAAACCTGGCTGAGACTGGAACTCGCTGACTGCTTCGCATGAAATCGACTTCCACGAAGCGTGGGATCCACCTAAATCTTTTTATACCATACACATACAATCACGTAGTTTTCCTAGTAGAGCTCTCTGTGTGCATAAACCACTACCACTCTGTCAACAACACTTGTGGTGGCGGCCATCTTCCAGAAACTGTTTTGGATTGACACGGTGCGTCAATGCGAAACTGAATACGGTAAAAACAAACGGTGGTCTTGCGGTTCATTTGACCAGTACCACTCTAGTCCTGAAATGTTTTCGTTCAGCAGCTACACGCACATTTTTTATTTTATGGCGCTGGTAGACTGCATCAACTTTCTTCTGCGCGTGTGCACCCAAACTCAAGATAAGCATACTGAAGACAAATTTCTTGGAGAGAAAAACAACTTTAATCAAAGCATCCAGTGGAATAGGAGTTATATCCTTTATCTTTGATGATATTCCGATGGAGGCGGAAATGTTGTAGGCCCGTGTGCTCAGATTTGGGCGCACGTTAAAGAACCCCAGGTGGTCAAAATTTCCGGAGCCCTCCACTACGGCGTCTCTCATAATCATATAGTGGTTTTGGGACGTTAAACCCCACAAATCAATCAATCAATTTATCTTTGATGATAGCATGGGCGATATTTTTTTATTTTTATGTTCGGCCAATTGCGGTTCCTATGCTGGGTCTAAATGTCAATCAACGAAAGTTGACTGAACTGAAGGTCTTCAGGGAAAACCGAGAACGAATTGTAACGTTCATTAGGCTTAGAGTGCGCGTGTATTAGGGTGCACCTTCAAGCTTCGAGAGGAAGTGGGTTTTTTCGCGGCATAAGTGTTATGCGCAGTTCTAGTTTCTGTTAGTAGAAACCAGCTTGTTGTTGTAACTGTAGTCTTTTTAGCAAAAAAAAAAAAAAAGGCCATGAGTTACGGCCTCAGTTTCAGCCACGCAAAATTTCGGATCGGTCTCAGTTTAAGGTATGCCGGGAATTAAAGTTCTGCTTCTCGATATGAAAAATGAACACGGGGGCAAAAAACGACATGGGTAACGCTGAGAGCTTGCGGTCAAAGTAAGAAGAGTTGTCAACAAGAGAAAGAAATGCCAATGAAAAATAAATGAAAATCTGGCTAGCGTCTGCTCAGAACCGATCCGACGTACTGTACGAAAGAACAGGGTTAAACTTCGTGGTCCTAACTTGTCTCTAGCAGTACAGGTTAGGCACGGAAACACAGAACGATGGGTATGAAAGCTCAGGTGCGCTCACAGAGATGAGTGTAGCACCGGTTCGGAGATTAAACCACTGGCAGAGGAGCGTCATCTGTGTGAGCGAGCTGTGTGCGTTATTTACGTTTGGGATGGTCGCTCTTTGATGATCAATTACCTTCTTTTTCTCACTGGATAGCTGATGTTTTTTGTTTGTGGCATTCCTTTTTTTTTGAATAACCTTCCCTGGCATAAAATTTACAGAGACAGTCGGCACTACTCAATTTTCTTCTCCCGTTGAACTTTCATGAAGTGCACGACCAATCACATCACATTTTTCTTTAACGCACACTTGATTACATGAAGTTCTTTCGTTCACTCGCTCTAATACGGATATCCAACTGCCTCTAAATACGAAGTTTTTAAAGTATTCGGCGTACGTTACTACGCAGTCGTTTATTAAATAAAACAACGGAGGGTATTCGACTATGCTGTAGTCGTTACTGTTGTCTCGAAAATGTATCCCGCACATTCATTACGTTCATCCTGCTTCTAGGAATCTTGGGCATCATTTGAAGTGATAAAAAGGGCTATACCGCCAAATAAAAACTCATAATGACGGGCACCCAGTATGAAATATAACTTCAAGGTATATTCTTTGTCATGTATAGTAGCTATTGCTGTGCGCAAGTCATGTGCCATGACGGTAATGTATAAAGATAGTCATTGCCAACACTTGCGTCATCATCGTCATCACCTTCTCCTGGTCGAATTCTTGTAGCCCGCACTAGTGTACTACTGGACATCCCTTCTAACGAAGCAGTCGCAGGTATGTTAAAGGTGACCAGAAGCAGACTCATTTGCCGGAACCATTTGAACTTCATCGCCGGGATCAGCGTTGTATGATGAGGACGAGGGTGGTAATGTGGAAGAAAAAAAATATTGTTTATAAAGGATGGCATGACTACATGCTACGCTCATAGCGCGTTCGCGGCCGTTTCGCTAGCTCCACATATACCAAATTTGGTAGCACGTGACGTGAATAGACGACGAAGGTAAATGACACCTCCAAACATGATAATCATGACATGGAAGTCATGTACGTCATAAAGTACGTCCTCCTCGTAACGTTGTGCTCATATTGAAGTGACATATCCACCTTCATCCTTCGTGCTTCGCATATCATCGATTCCCACTGTACGTGGGATCTTCGAATTTTTTAAACACTCGTGTGCATCGACAGCCGTTCGCGATGGTTTCAGCACGCCTTTCTGCCGAAGGTAATGCTAAGGCTAAACGCGACCAGCTTAGTTCATTTGCAAGTGAAGACAGTGACCTATATGTATGTTGGCCGCATTTGCAAATGATAACTATTGTGATTCATAATGTGCCGCTGACATATACTTATCTATGGAGGATTTACAACCCACGCCTCTTGTTAATCGGTATAGTATTTTCAGCAAAGTCATGAGCCAAAAGTTTGTATAGGCTACCAATTTTTATTCAGCCTTTTAAACGTTTGTTCGATTACGTTCAGACACAGTAGTGGCGTCCGTTCTGATTGATTGATATGTAGAGTTTAACGTCCCCAAACCACCATATGATTACGAGAGACGCCTTAGTGGAGGGCTCCGGAAATTTCGACCGCCTGGGGTTCTTTAATGTGCACTCAGATATAAGCACACGGGCCTACAACAATTCCGCCTCTATCGGCAATGCAGCCGCCGCAGCGGGAATTCGATTCAACGACCTGCGGGTCAGCAGCCATGTACCTTAGCCACTAGACCACCGTGGCAGGGCACTGGCGTCTGTTCTAGAGCAAAGCGAAAATAGCGGAATGTCTGTTGAATCTGTTTTGAAATATCGTCTACACAGAGCAGCTGAAGGCGACCAAGTAACTCCTGAAGCTTCTAGGAAAAATTAACTTGAACAAGCAACAGTGCATGATGCACATGTAACAGACTGCATGTTCGTGTGTGTTCTGGTGCGTGCTATCTTTCTCTTTCTTCCTATTCTTTTAGATACAACGCTTCTTATGGTCGAGCTCCATCCGGTGTGCGCTGTGGTTACCTCTATTGAGCATGCGCGTCGATCCCCCTCCTCTACTACGCTAGCTCCCCCTCTTTCTGCTCTAGACATTTCTCCCGGTAGCGTCAATACCTCCAATGCGCGTGCACGTCCCCTCTCCTTCTTTATCATCTCCTACGCTCCCCTTCTCGCCTTGCAACACCAACGCAGGCAGCCTCTGCTGGCTAATTTCTTGATTGAAAAAAACAAAACGAAAAAAAAAACGCTAGGCGTGCGTGAAGGTGCAGCACAGTCACAGCGAAAGCTTCAGAGAAAAGTGACTTTTCAGAGCCTTTTCTAAACACTCATTGGGTAACTGCTGCAAGCGCACTTGCTTGATGCTCACTAAGGCATTATAACAAAAGCTTTAGAGCAGTAGGCCATCGTTCACTATGCTATCTTTTGCCATTATTCTGAGAAGCGTGGTATCCCCTAAACTATTGCGAGGAATTTTGTGCCAATTGGTCATGCAGTGACTGACGACGATGAGAAATTATGCCTGAAGTGGGTATGCACCACAGTTAATAGCTGAACAAAAAGAAGCTTTTGAAATGGGTGGGAAGATGCGACGACCCACTCGTTACGCTATTCGCATCGTGCGACGTCTGCTTGTTCTTTCGCTGTTTTAAACGGTCCCACAAATGGTTTTTTAACAGCTGTTTTATATTAGACCACTAATGGAGTAAATCATAGGCGCCAGAGTTAATCTGAACACCTATTTTTAACGGAGCTACGAGTACTAAAAAAGTACCCTCCTCTTCCGCTCCACCTTTCACCGTCAACTGCCCTCAACTCTTCCTTCGAGCGCTCGGGGCTAAGCTCCACGTTCACGGCGCCTGCGTCACGGTGTGGCGTGAGACCACATACGCGTAAATGTCGCCACCGATCCGATATGGGCAGTCTGTTCCACGCGTTCCACAGCCAATTAGATCAGCTGGAAACGATGACGTCAATGGGGCAGAGCATGTCGCTTGGTGTATGTGCAGTTGAAAACGCGTTTGCCGAGTCACAGTGATCTGGAGCAATTCGCAGCTTTAAAGTGTTGTAATAAATTAAACAGTTCACGCAGAGACCTCAAATTGGTTTTAAATTACCCTTGGGACTGGGTCCACCGGCCCAAGGTGTTTGTAAAAAATTGTCAAAACCGTTCCAGGGTTGCTTAAAAACGCTTTATAAGTCGTATTAACGCGATTCCTTTCCCGACATCAAGCCTGTCTAAGGCAAGTTTGCCAACAAGTCCCAAGCACAGGCGGGACTTAGTGGTAAAATATTAGGATGGCACCCAGCGGACCCGGTTTTGAGCCCCACTGTGCCATTGGTCCTAGGTTTCTTTGCTAATTTCGCGTGATGTCGTTACGGACACAACTACGGCGCTGCACGAGACCCGAGTTGTGATCTTTCGCGGTAAAAACCGACTGCTCGCGCTACTCAACCATTCACTGAACACTTCGTACATAGAGGCACTGGATCTTGACCTGAAAGGTAGTGCCGGTGGGAGATTTTTCCTATGCGTTGTAGAACAATAAAAATTCGCTGCGCGTGCGCTAACTAAAAGCGGACTGTGGTGCTCTGTGTTCAAATCTACGCTCTTCATCGCATGGCAGGGGTACACTAGGGCACCAATTCTATGTTGATGCTTAAACTGAGTGCGGCAATCATAACAAGCCGCATTTTTTACCAGCTGCTGCTAATATCGCCATCACCAAGCCACTATGGACGCTTAGAGTCAAGAAGGTTAGCGATGAAGCCGAGTCTCTACCACTCCGTCTCCTGGCGTCTCAGGCTTTGTTGACGCAGCTATCGAGACTGGGCGAGTTCTCCACAGGCACGGTCCTTCTCCGGCGGCTAATAGCGGGAACTGACTAACATTTTCACGTGGTGTTGAACACATTTCGACATTTAGGCTTCCTCAACGGAGCTCTATCAACCCGCCATGGTCCTTTGTGGACGCTATCTGTAACTTCAGGATTCCTAAACTGCTAACAGAACACACCGTTCCAGCTGAGGAAGCAAATGTTCCAGTGTTCGATCATTTGAACACCATGTACCGAGGTCACCTACGAGTTTACACTGACGGATCGGTGTGATAACAGACGGATAGCTGCGCAGCGGCTTTCTGCATACCCTCCCTGAGCGTGTCATGGTCGAGCCAGCTGGATCGTGTTGTGTCGTCTACAACAGTATATATACTGTTGTATAGGATGATTGCTGAGTTTTCTATAGAAAGCGCAGCAATCATCGTGGCTTTGCGCAAATTACGAACGCTTTCTGCATGAGATGTCGTAGTGCTGATGGATTCACAGTTGGCGTTACAGCGACTGTATCGATAGCTACCTCAACAAAAATTCACAAGGCAATCTCTGTCCTCATTGAACACCTGATTGGCATGCATGAGCTTCAAAGTGAAGTTTCATTGGATCTCATCCAACGTTGAACTTGAAGACAATAAAAAAGTTGATGCCCTTGCATGCGAAGTGCAAACTTGCATTCTAAAAATAAGAGTTCCTAAAGCTTCCCAGAACAACAAGGATGTATTGCGCAATCACTTCAGGGCGAATCCCAAGTTTCCGCATCAGTCATGCGTAATACGCGGACTTAATAGAGAACAAGCGATGCTTCTTTACCGGATAAGAACTGACTCCACATACTTGCTGGCTTGGTCATTTAAAAACTGGGCGAGGCGCTTCCCGTTTTGTGCCGTTTGTGGCAACATTGCACATTTCATTTGGCAGTGCCCGCAGTTTGACAGCGAAAGAACAGAGATGATACGCAGCTTGAAGAAAGGTTGTCACAAGCATGGGACATTTGAAGATCTCATTTTTCTTGAAGGGCCCACGCCGAAGATGAGGAACGTGCAACGAATCCCGGTGGCTTTTCTGTGAGACACTAGGTTGAGTAAAATTTGGTGACAGACCCTTATAATTCAAGAGATGATCAGGCGGAACCATTGCCGGCCATTTAGGCCAGGCAAACCCCGCCTGTTGCAACATCATAACCACCACCACATCTGTGTCCAATAGGAGTCTCCTGTCTCTCAATGCCCATTAGCAGCAATTGGCATGTTCCAGTAGGAAACACCGGTCTATCACTGCGTGCTTTGCGCTTCCCCAGGTTTTTCTCCTGATCGGCGCCGTGATGAGATCTAGCGTCAACGCCACCACCAATGTAAACTTCAGCGTAGCTGCGTCGCATCTACACATGGTTCCCTTTTGTTCGAGATAGTGTAATGTTTTTCCTCTTTTTCTTTCAAAATATCCTTTCTCGCCCTCACGTGTAGGGTAGCCAACCGGCTTTCCTGAACTGATTGACCTCCCTGCGTCTCCTTCTGTACCATTTCTTTTCTCTTTTCACTCATGTTAATTAACCAATGCATAATTTCTCAGCGTGATGGAATTCACTACAGACAGTGCGTTTGTTTTGCTGCTGTTTTATGCAGTTTTTTGGCTGTTTCTATACCTACAATGTTGGGCTTCTTTCATCATTCAATTTCCATGTGGAAATCAGAGAGCCTAACTATTGCCAGGGGCACGCAATCTCTGACGGCTATCACTGCTTGCTATTTATTGCACGCCTGTGACGTATCCTTGATCCCTTGCTGATTACAGTCGGTTACAACCACTTGCTTTGTGGTTACAAACAAAAAGAAATTGGCCGCGTATAAGCGTGTTTCGCTGCGAACGTCGCCGAAAGACGATAGTCTTCTATCTGGAAGCACTGCGTCAGATATGAACGCCTTCTCGTAGTAATATCAGGAAATAGAAGCGTGTATTGAACGCAAGTACAACTAGTAGGTGGCAGCGCCAGGTCGTCTTAGCGAAGCGTAGGGAACACCCGCTTTTTCGTGTATAGCATCTTATTGCCAGCGCAGTGTAAAAAACACTATGTTCTTTAGAATTTCGTATCCATACATTTTTTTATAAAGAAAACCACAACTAAACACTTACGTGCTGATGTAGCGTCTCAGATATGCGTAATATATGTTTCTTACTAGACAATGTTCACGAGTATGAACGAATCTACCAGATCAAGATGGCTGGGCGTTGAGAAAGTGCTAAAGCTTTGGCCAGGTGGCTTAACGGTTTCGAGTGACAGACCGACAGAAAGACACACCAAAATTTCTGCGTTGAAGTATACTAGAGAAGTACTATCGTCTTCAAAATAAAAAAAAATACAGCATATCCGCGGAATGAATGATGATAACAGGGACGAAGCGGCCATCAATCCATTCGTGCTTCCGTCCGTGCGTCCATCCGTCCGTACGTGTGCCAGTTCGTGCGTCGTTCATGCGTTCGTTCATGCGTCAGTCCATTCGTACGTGCGTCTGTTCGTGCGCTCATTCATGCGTCCGTCCCCGCGTCCGCCTGTGCGTTCGTCCATTCGTCCGTCCGTCCATTCGTCGGTCCGTCTGCTTGTCTCTGAACACTTCAAGTAAGATCTTCCACTAAAGGAAAGCATAACTAGCATGCAAATCAGCACACAGATTGATATAAAGTTTCGTTCATTATGGGCACTTTGCCCGATGTTTACAAGTCCTTGCAAATAGAGCACACCATGAATTTGCTGTAGATTCTGTTGCTGCTACTCGTCCACAAATCTTGTTGGAGCACGCCACCTGGGTTCATTGACACCCACGCTGGAGCACGTGCGTTCATAGCGTGTCCGCAGAATCTCGTACCCCGACACCATCACCTTATTGGTGAGAGAGTGTAAGGGGCAGAGGCCACAGCCTCTTGCACAGACACTTACGCAGGCCCGAACGCGCTATAGGGCGTACCAGCGCGTTCTGACTAGGATTCAACGCCTTGGTTCATGCCGCGTCTGCACAAGCTAGTTCCCCGACGCCATCACATGACCGCAGGGGGAGTGTACGGAGGAGAAGCCACAAGGTCTTAACGAGCTCCTTACACAGGCAAGAACGCAATAGCGTGTGAGAGTGTTCTGGCAGTGCTTGGGCCAGCTGTTGCACATGCGCACTAGGGGTGGTTACGCACACCAGATTGAGCTTCATTATAAGGTGCTTTCCATCTAATATACAGTGAAATCACGATATTACACTCTCGCCTAATACGTTTTTCGGTATATTGCGTTTATTTTCTGTTCCTGGCCAGTGCGCCACAATTTTAATGCATTTTCGTATGGCTAATATGATCGTACACTCGTGTGCACATGGATAATACGACCCCGAAACCGTCTGAAAACGCTGCATGGTTTTAATTTTTGAAGAACTCCAAAGAGCACAATGCCGCGTGGCGCTGGCCCATCAAAACACTCAGCGCTTGCGATAGTGTGCTGGCCTCTGGGATCAATGTTTGTAGTTTTGATTTGGATTTGGTTGCCTCACTCTTTCAAACAATCAATAAATACTTATTATACACTCAGACCTTTATTCACGTTTCGCCGCCCTCTCGAAGCTTAGTGCAATGATGAAATGTCTACGCATTTCCACGAGTTCAAAAAAAAAGTTCCTGCAAGAAATTGAAAAAAAAAAACATTTTTAGTGAAACATTATGGACAACTTTAAAGTTCTGTGACCAGAACACTCTGTCCCTGATTTTGTGGTTGCTGTTTCAGATAATGAGATTTTCGGATAATACGTTTATCTGCGTATTGCTCGTAAGAATTCTATCAAGGAGATTCTACTATATATACTAGCAATCAATATGACTAAATGTATAAAAAAAATCTAGCAACAACGCTCGACCTCGCGGACAGTGATGTCACAATTGAATTACTAGCATTACAGTTATCGGCGAGTTTCGAGTATGTTACGCGAGAGCCGGAGCTTCACCATTATTATACAAAGTATTCGTGTCACTAACTAATCAATAATTTAGTAATGATTATGAAGAGTACACAAGTAGTATCATTAAACGTTCGGTGATTATTTGTGAAGACAGCTCAAATTTGAACTTCTAGACTTCTCTTGAACTTCCTTGAACAAACAAACTGAGAGAACGGTAGATAAAGAATACTGGAAAAAGTACTGGAAAATATGCTCGCAATGACAATCTGGGTGTTTAAGTATTTTCATCCTAATCCATATTGCTCAGAGGAAGGAGCTTAGAGAACGATGTTCACTGGATTTCTAAACAAAAAAAAAAACTGCACATAAACCCCTTTTAATAAAAGCATGATACTTCATTAGGGCGCAGTTGCTTCATTTTATTTATTACCTTCAGTTGTTTTTTCAACCTTTGTAATAAAAAAGAAAGAACACCTGGAGGGCTTGTCTGTGGCTTTAGCGAAAGAATTGGATTGAATTACAGGACAGGTTCATTAGCTATCGCTTGCGGATTGGTTATGATGTTCATGCCTTCAGGGAGGATACATTGTTCTGTCAGTCTGATTGGTCATTAAAAGAAGAAGAGGTCTTATTTGTACTAAAAAGGTTCTTGGAGGAAATAGGAGAAACGCATTACCCTCCGGAATACAATGAAGGCGCAGATTTTATTTTTGTGTGATGCGTCACAAGGTTATCTAAACTACCCATTTAAAAGCACGTTTGAGAAAAAGGTGAATTCATTTTCACAAAAAAGCTCGCCTTCGCGGTAAAAACTATATGATGTAACCAAGTTTAGAAGGCGTAACTGCCCTGTGTTCTATGACCGACTAGCCTAACGGTGACTATAAAAGTGGCAAGACAGCTGTATAAAAGCTGACACCTGTGACGGCTCCAATTTTCCGGAAGTGAGGCAGTTCGAACGCGGCTAATTAGGTCTGGTGCCATTTTGTCCATGGGCGCTCAACACGCATACACTTAAGTTGACAGCCGACTTGTCACGTGTACCGCGTCTTCAATGCGAAACATAGTGACACTTTTGACATTGACATTTGTATCCGTCTGACACTTCAAAAGTAAAATCTGCGCCACGACCTGCAGTAGTTCCATGATCCGTGGGTGTGTAGTACGGGGAAATTTACGATTGAGCTCAAGAGCCTACACTTCCGTCGAACAACAAAAGTAAGTTGAGGCTTTTGTATATCAATTAGGCCGCACCTTCTGGGAAGTAATCTTCTGTATGCCTTTATACTTAACGCCTCAAAGCTGCAGTGGTGTGCAAGGGAAGTGGTGCCAGCAGAACAAGGCTTGTGGTAACGACAGAACTTGTTAATTAATACAGACGGGTCATACGTAGTGTAAGCCCCGTCGTTCCTTAACTTTTTTTCTTCATCCTGTATTCTTTGCTTATGGAAGGCACATCAAGTGGGATGGCCTCCATTTGTTAGAGATTATGCTAACGCTTCCACATACAGCGAATAATGAACGGGAAGGGGGGGGGGGCACTAAGCTAGCGCCAATACCCGCAAGCCGTCGCTTCTAACGTTGGACTCTGCGGGCTTGCCAAATTTCTACGAGTATGTGTACAGTGTGTAGCGGGGCCGCTATACTGTCCCAGCAGTGCTCTCTTTCGGGGGACAAACAAACCGTGCAATGCCGCCTTCGCTTCCCAGAAGAGTCTTTTTTTTCATGAATGACCGCGGCACTGGACACTCTAAAGCACTTTCTCCGCGTTCTTTAACTGCGGGCAGAAAGAGAGAGGGGATTAGGGGAATAAAGTTTGCTCGCTGTACATGCACACGCGCACACGAGCAGCGCGTGGTAAGGTCAACATCGGGACAATGGGATACCGCGCTCCTATAGAGAAGCTGAAGCAGCTGGAGCAAGCACACAACCGGCCTTTGTATATGCGCCCACGCTCGTGCAATGAGTTACTAAACGTTTCATCATTATTTTTATCGAGTTCTCCTGTCCATTTATGGAAAGGAAGCAAGCCAAAACTAATCTGCACGCTTTTGATTGCCTTTAAGGCAAGAGCCGTATAGCATCTTATCGGAATCACGTTAAAGTTGGGGCACAGTAAGTAAGTAGTGGCCACTAATGCGACAAAGACGGTTAAACTTTATTTATTGCTGCCACGTAGATAGAGAGAAACAATAGACAAACGAAGCCCTTCCACTTAGGATTAGCGCGACACGGGAACGAAGTGGAAGGGGATGGCGTGAGTCATATTTGTTCCGCACGCGAAAAGAGACCTAACCGCTCGAAGATAGATTCAGGTAACAAGTCGCTGCTGCTTGCCGCCGAACGTTGGCGCACATCTTACCTCGCTCTCTTCAGTATTTAATTAGCCGAACAAGTGAAACTCGCAACGCGTTCTTCAAGCCTGGCAATTTTCGTTTTCTCGAACAGCGAGAGAAACGGCAGCAATAAAAAAATCAAGGAAGTGAAACGTGAGAAATAGAGTGGCGTAACGCGAAAATAAAACACAAACAGCCACACACCGATCGTCCCGTTTTTCTCTTGGCGAAAGAAGGATGCAGACGTTGAAAGCCATGTCCCCAAAGGGGTTTTCTTCCTGTGTGCTTTTTTACAGCGATCACTCTTTGTCGAAGTGCTGGGAAGTCGAGAACATAAAATCGATTTCACATCCCGCACGGCGTTTGCCCGCGCCTAAGCGCTGCTCATTTTCACAAAGTTTCGGATAAGTAGCAACACGTGGAACAGTGTAAGTGGCTTCTGAGAAAAAGAAAACAAAAAGAAGAAAACAGAAAAACTCTTGCGCAAAAGTTGCGGGTAAAACTGAAAAGAGAAACGAACAGAGAGAGCACTTAAAGGAGGTGGGAACTACTTGAGCAGTAACAGTTTTTTCGCTGGAAGGGAATATGCCGAGACAGCAAAAAAAGCGTGAGATGAACTTTCTACCCCAACAAAAACAACAAAGACGTTCTAAACAAGCGTTACATACACGCACTTTCAGTGATGAAAAGGTTCCACAAGAAAAGATACTCCTGCGTTACATAAAAGTGTCAAGATTTTGTTTGTTTGTTTTTCTCACAATTAAAGTGCTTCTGGTTCTGCCTTTCAAGTGCCGAAATGGAGACACAATCGTGATACGTATCGTATATAGTAAAGCACTGCAGATCAGATTTCAGCAACTTGTGTGCCTAAACAATTGAGCTTGAATATCAGTTCACGGATTATTTTAATAGAATGATTGATTGACTGATTGTTCGATTTATTGATCGTTCGTTGCCCGGAATTGGTTTGCAGTGGTTATGGCTGAAATTGTCGGAGTCCTCCACAATATGGCATCTCTCATAGTCATATCTTGATTTTGGCACTTATTACCTCCTACAATAACAACAACAACAACAACATAATAATAATAATAATAATAATTATAATATATATATATATATATATATATATATATATATATATATATATATATATATATATATATATATATATATATATATATATATATATATATATATATATATATATATATATTACTTATATGAACATCGTCAGCGTTCATTCATATATGGAACGACTGGTGCTGACAACCGACTTCCTCGGCTGCACACACTTGCAAAGATCACATCAAGTCTAGAAACGGTCGCAGAAGCCTCTTGAATTTAAATATAATATAGCAACACTTAGACCACGTGTCCGCCCCGGTGAAACAGTGTCTAGGGTGCTCGACTACTGAGCTTAAGGTCGCGGGTTCGATCCCGGCCGTGTCGGTCGCATTTCGATGGAGGAGAAATGGTAGAGACCCGTGTAATGTGCGATATGTCAGTGCACGTTAAAGAACACGAGACGGTAGAAATTTCCAGAGCCCTTCACTGTATGGCGTCCCTCATAACCGTATCGTGGTTTCGCGACGTAAAACCCCACATATTAAAAACATCTTCACCGCCTTCACTCCTATATTGGTGCACATGAGTTCGGTATACGAGTCACAGCTACTCAAAAAGGTTTCGAGTTTGCATATCTATGCACGACACGCCGAGTTTTCGAGTTCAAGGCTATCAGGAAAACTACATTTGTGCTTTGTCCCGTTTTTGCTTTGATGAATTCTGTGTGCTGTACGTTTATTTATTCTCTCATTTTGATTTACTTGCAGGTATTCAGCTGGAGATGCTTCGTCTTGTGCGCAATTAAACACATGTCGGGAGAAGTGTAGACTTCATTGGATGCGACACTGCCTCTGCGCAAAGCTTCAGAGAAGTGTAGAAAGTTCAATTAAAACCAGTGACGTAGAGAACGTCAGCATTCACGCACATCAGCCGCACAAACTACTTTACGCACGCGAATGAAAACATCACTGTCAAATAAAGCCGCGTTGATCGATAGTTAGCCGTGCTTCAAAGCGAAAGCATGCGCATAAAACATGCATACAGTTTCTACACACTCGCGAGTTAGATGGTCACTCGTCTTTGTATGTGGTGTTCACCACACAACTCCCGGCGACCATAGAAAAGTAATACTCGGACACTGTTTTGTCGTCACCTTTTGTAGTCTTCACAAACTGACAGCGTCTGGTAGCTACTGGAGGCTGCTGAACGGGGCTAACTAGTGCATAACGAAGCGGAAGAAACCGCGACCAAGCGGGACGTAGTGAAGACGATCGACATCACTGACAGAACTGGCTCTATAGTTGTTTTTTACTACGTCCTGTTGTTGCGCTGTTTGCTACGCTTCAACTGGTCACTATACACACGCATTAAAGATAACTGCAGTGTGGCGCCGTCCTGAAAACTTTTTCTTCCTGGAATACAACCAACTTGAGACGCACCACTATTTCACTGCGTGTAAGTAAACGCGTCCTCCCCCTCTCCCCTCGAAAATACCACCAACGTTTACGCTATACTAACATCTCTATATTTTTTGTTACAGCATTCGTCACTGTCGCTTCTCGGAGATCAAAAATTGGCAGAAACACTACTGCAACAACCAGGCGTAGCGCGTCTTTCATAGCATGGTACAGCTCACTTGATGCATTTAGTTGCTAAGGTAGTCATCGCAAAAACTTTAAAGCGTATAGTTTGCCATGCAATCCACGCAAAGAGAAGACGTGATCCTGACAAGCCTCGGAGACAAAGTTCCCACATAATTGCTTTTTTTCTTTCGCCAAAGTAAGCCTGACCACATGTGGGACGATTGGGCGCAATTCAATAGAGATGACTCACCCTAATTGATTGTACAACAAACAAGGATAAATAAAAAATATATTCAAAAAAGCTCCTCGCTACCCCTGGTGAAACTCTTTACACAAGATTGAGGTAACAGAACGGCAGTTAGGTACACTGATGGCAATTCGCTTTACATAAAAATGCGTAAGTGCAAGAACTGAACGGTGATGGCTTTTTTTTTTCACCTACGGGAGCCACTAAACTTACAGCTACAACTACTCATAGAATAAGTGTCAGCCTCTAGGCGTCTCTAAATTACTCCAATGAGGTAACCTTCCTGCCTTCTCCCTTTGTCTGCTTCCTTCCTGCAATTAATCTTCACTGGGTAAACCTATGTTATAGTACAACTGTAACTTCGGATACTTAAGAGAGACATTAAAAACAGCCGCACTAAGGAGCGCTGTGTCAATGAAGTTAACAATTTAACTAGTCAGCGAACAAAATCTCTTCTGAGTAACTGCTTAAGAGAACAGTGTGCAGTATTGGCGTGTTAGTGATTTATACACTTCACCCCTTTTTGAATTGTTCCAATAGCCACATGTTTTGATGGATGCTGCAGAGGAACGTGTACAGGATTAAGTACGCTTTCGTTATTTGTGAATGACGCCACACGTATAGTATACCAAGCCATAAAAATGCTGTGAAACTGCATAATTTTTTTTTGGCAATCTCCATAGGATTGGTGACCCTTCACACAGTGCTAGTGCGTCTGTCACTTCATAGTGGACAAATAAAAAGTAATGTCCAGTGCCTTTGAAATGTTTCATGGGTTGACTGGCCCATGTTGAATAAAAAAAACTATCAGGAATGACACAACATTGGTAGAAAGTCAAAAAAGCAAATGTGAAAAAGATGCCGACAACAGGAAGTTGTTGAACAAACGTGCCCATAGCAGCTGTTTGTAAGCAACTACTTTTGGAGGGACGCTTTCTTTAACGCGATTGGTTGTAAGCGCTCAGTTTCTGAAAAGCTTTTGAAAAATATCTCAAGATTTGTGCATGAGTAAATTACCTCATCGAGTGGCCATGTAAGACTTACCAGCATGGTCAGAAAAGGCTGCCGATCGGTAGTCGATGCTTATGAAAAGGAAAGAAAAAAATTCAAGGACACTTGGTAAATTCTAAACTGTGTTCGGGGAAAACTGACGTCAAACGACTGACTGTGCACATGTCATCTCATCTTTTTACACTCCCTTTGGAATGTCGCACAAACACAATATGTGCGTGTTTTCTTTTTTGAATCTTTAACGCCAACCGCAGTAAGACGCGAGGCTAATCGTCCTCAGTTGAGATGCATTCGTATTCTCTCGCTTTGCGCATCGGTCAAAGGTCATTTGCGTTCCAGTGCTCATAAAGCACATTTATGCGCCCGTGTGAGAGGTGACGCAACAGCTAGTACCGTGCCAAAAAGGCGGAGGGACACCGGTCACAGCGAGCATGAGACAATAAAGGCTTTATGAGACAATAAATAACAATAAACAACGACAGTGAACGAAATTCTGCTGTCGCCGAAACGCAGTGTCATTCGCACTGGACACGCACCGCACCACCGAATCTGCCGAATAGCCAGAGCGCGTCATCTGCCGAGGGAACAATCAACTACTGGGCGAACACAGGATGGAAGCGCTGTTCCCTGGTGTTGTCGGAGGCTCCCAACTTCAGTGCATCTGTGAAGAGTTAGATCCTTTTCTTTTGCGCGTTTTGATGCTCATTGCAACTCTGACGAGAAAGACAAATGCACCACAAGGTGCCCGAGATTTAACGAGCAAAGCAACTTAGGCAAAGAAACTCGTACTAGTTACTAGTCTTGATGATTATATATGGTGTTTTATGGCGCAAGGGCCAGTAGAGTGGTCAAAGAGCACCAAGACAAGGTGTAATGCGTGATAAATAATGATGTTAGGTGGCTGTGAAATGGCTTCAAAAGCCTGAATACAAAATGTACATAAAATACTTATAATGGTTAAAAATTCAAACTGACTAGAAAGGAATTCAAATGGTGAAACGCGGTACAGTGCATGAAATGTATAATCAAGATGGTGTAACTATACGAGACACAACTGCTTCCAGGGCCCCTTGGAAGCAAGAAGTCGGAAGCTTAGTGGTTCGAAAACATGGTACTTTTGCAGTAACATCCTTCCGCAGAGGATGTGCTACGATTCTCACGAGCAAGTTATTTTCAGTGTACTAATCTTGTTTAGAAGTGAAAGCACGAATAATGAATCAATACCTGAAAATAATGTGGGGTGAAGGGGATGTGCTCTTGATCGACTTTAATAGAGTACTTTCTTTTTTCCTGTTCTGCCTCTCGACACTGTAAAAGCACGTGAAGTACACTCAGTTCTTCTCCACATCTACCACAGATCGGCGGTTCTCTACCGGCCAATAGGTAACTATGGGTGCCATAGGTGTGTCCTATTCTGAGGCTAGAAAGTATGACTTTAGTTCGTCTCGATTTTGTGGTGGAAGGCCAGTGACCTAACTGTGGCTTGATAGTGTGAAGTCTGTTGTTAGTTTGGACATCCCACGAGCACTGCCAGTAACTTCGGGGTGTATTGTGAAGATAGGGCTTTATCTTCATTACAGGTACCATTAGTGAGAGGAGTGAGAAGTGCCCATCTTTTTCTAGAAACCGAAGTCGCGAGCTGTCCAGCTAGCACGTTGCCTTCCATTTCATCGTGCCCTGGTACCCAACAAGCCACAACGTGCTGTTCAGCCGCATACATGTCACACAAGAGAGAGTACAGCGACATAATAACCGGATTTTTGTGAATCTTTGAAGTTTTTATAGCCTTGGCAACGCTCAACGAGCCTGTGTATATCACTGCTTTAGGTATTTTAGATTCATTTATATGCTTAACGGCTCTCCGAATTTCATAAGCCTCGGCTGTGAATATGTTCGTTTGAGGATACAGTACTCCTGCGTCCGAAAAATATGGGAATGCCTGCGTATACACGAGACGCCGGAACGACACTTCGACACATCGGTATAGAATTCAGGGCAGAAGTACTTGTGCAGCAGTTCTAAAAAGTACATATAAATATGCACAACACGGGCTTGTTTTGTAACTTCAACAAAGGATAGGTCACAAATTATAAACTGTCACTCCCACAGCGAACGGCCTATAGCAGGGGTCATAGGGCCATTTTCGAAGAGTATACTTCCATTTCCTCAGCAAGAGCTTTCACTCTGATTGAGTACGGCTTCCTCATTGAGGCACGGCTGTGGAATATGCGACAGCTGGACAACTCATTTATGGTAGAATATGCAGGATGTTCATTGTTTACATACACTTTTTTGGCAATAAACGAAGGATGAGTAAGATATCTACAAATGGAGGGACCACCAGTCTGATTTTACATATAGGCTCTCTATAGGGCTTGTCCTGAATGCACCTAAGGACAATTGGTTACCTAAGTGATGGATGGGGTCCAGCATTTTCAAGGTGTTTGACGACGCAGATTGATAGACTATGACTCCATAGTCTAGTATTGAGTGGACGAGGCATTTATAAACATCCATTAAGCATTTCTTTCCGCCCTATGTAGTGTGTGACAACATAAAATTTTCATTGTTTTCATGCACTTATTTTTTAGATATTTTATATGGGGCACAAAGGTTAGCTTCGCATCCATAATTACCCCTCAAAATTATATTTCGTTCCTACAGGTAGGTGTTTACCTTGCCGATCAATGTCGCGGTCTGGGTGCAGGCCTCTTTTACGCGTAAATACGGCCTAAGTACCCTTTTATGGATTTAGTCTAAAGCCATTCTGGTCTGCCCAATCGACCACCTTTTTCAGACTAAGCTGCACCTGCCGTTCACAGATAGCGAGATTGCACGATCTAAACCTTATTTGTATATCATGACATATGTGCAATAAATATACCGGGTGGGATGTACAGGCGCAACAAAATCATCTCAACAATGAAAAGCGTGCAACTGAGCACCCATTGGGGTACTCCAGCCTCTTGCACAAACTGTCATGAGAGGAAGTTGGCCACTCGTACACGGAATGTTCGGCCTATCAGGTAGCTTTCTATTACATTCAGCATTACACCACGCAAGCCCAATTGTGAAAAGTCTGATTATTCCAAATCGCCATGCTGTGCCATACGAGTTCTTCATGTTGAGGAAAACCGAGAGGAAGAATTGCCTATGCGTAAATGCTTCGCGAATCTGTGACTCAATGCGGATTAAGTGGCCAGTTGTGAATCAACTCTCGCAAAATCCGCACTGATATGGGTCGAGCAGTTTGTTAAATTTAAGGAATGGTAACAAGTGATGGTTAATCATTTTTTCAAATACCTTGCACAGACAGCTGGTTAGTGCTATAGGCCGGTAGCTTGAGACAGACGATGGATCCTTCTTTGCTTTCTAAACAGAGATAATAATGGCCACTTTCCAGGCACGAAGATTTCATCAGAGGCCCACACAGCATTGTAGGGACAAAGAAGTGAGTTTTTTTTAGTTTCAGGAGGTATGTTTTTGAACAACTAGTATACTACGTGGTCAGAACCTGGAGCAGATTTCTTACAGCCATTCACTGCTGCCAGTAGCTCAGCTAGGCAGAAAAGTTTGTTGTATCCTTCAGTTTTCGCACTTCTACGTTCTATATTCAGTCGTTCTATTTGGTTTTGCACCTTTTGAATGTTTCGCAGTAATAAGATGAGCTAGCTACATGTTCACAATATGCACCCAGGGAGTTAGCATGGTCTTCTGATGAGTCACCAGGTATGTTTATCAGGGAGAGACATGATGTTTGTCGGCCTTTGATTCTACTAATCAAATTCTATACTTCAGCCTCATCCGTGTAGGAGTTGATACTTAAGATAAAGCTCTGACAGCTCTCTCTTCTAGACTGCCAGTGGATCCTCCTGCCTTAGAATTTGATGTGCTTCAAGCTTATTAAATTTTCGGCTGTAGAAGAATCCTGCAGTGACTCCATGCTTTGTTTTGTTTCTTTCAAGCCTTGCGGAACTTTTCGTTCCACGAGGGAACCCGCCAATTTTTTCCCACACTTTTTACGTTAGACATTGTGAATCTACGTCAGTTTCAAAGGCAATGGAGTATTCGATAGCGAAATCAATTCCCAATGAAGATATATTGACCCACGAGGGAGTTGCAGTAAAAGTTCGGCACTCCTCCCAGTCGGCTGTGTCGACTTTCCACTGGGAAGCCTGTGTTGAAGCCTGGGGCTCTTTTGCTGTCCTCAAAACTATTCGGAAATGATTGCTTTCATATGGGTTTTTAATAACGTTCCAGCTAAAATCAGGCAAAAGAGATAGTGAGACAATGCTACGATCAATGGATGAATATGTTTTTTTCGCTAAGCTAAAATATGTGGATTCTTTTTTGTTAAGCAAACTTGCGCTTGTAGAAAACAAGAATTGTTCTATCAAATGACATCGGTCATCAGTGCGAAGGTCACTCTATAAGCCACTGTGTGCGTTGAAATCTCCAAGATCAAGATAGGCTTCCAGCAACTGATCTATAATTTACTGGAATTCATGCTTGTGCACCTGGTACGGGGGGGGGGGGGGGGAGTACGTAGAACGAGCAAATGGTTACAAGACAGTTTAAAAGGACAGCTAAAACGGCCCCTGCCTCCAGAGGTGTTTGAAGCTGCAGACGTTGACACGCTATACTTTTGTCTAAAGTGATGGCAACACCACCAGATGACGCGAGAAAATCCTCCTCATCTTTGTGAAAAGTGACATATTGTGGGAAGATGTTAGTGTGATTGGTTGTCAGGTGGGTTTTTTGTACACAAAGCACTTTTGGGGTATGTGTGTGTAAGAGTTCATAAAGATCACCGAGTTTCCTAAGAAGGCCTTTCATGTTGCATTGCTAATTTGCGTTTCCACAGCGAATGTGAAATGATGCTGTGCGTACAAATAGACAAAGTGCTGCGTTAGATTACAGGGCCCTGTCCAGGGCCTAAAACGCGGGGTTTATCTTTTTTGGAGCGTTCGATGGCCGGTCGCCGTTACTTTGGTGCTGAATGCGCCGTTAGGACCTGTGCAGTGCCCATTGGCTCCTGTGAGGCGCTGGACACATGCTCAAGTGAGCGAGCTTCACGTGAGAGCCTCGCCACAGAGGACGAAGCTCTTGCACCGATCAGCCCGGAGGCTGACGGGGCTGTCTTAGAGTCCAGGCTGCGTTGGCCATTGCCAGCATCAGCACAGAGCGAGGGCAGTCAGGCAGTCTTGGCTGCGCCCACCGTGAGAAGTGGTGACGGTCGTGCGCTATCAGCTCGCACAGCACAGGCTTTCACTGATGATTGTAATGGTGCCAGAAACCCTAAAATAGTGGGGCTTTCATGCAGGATGGGTGGAGTAGGACTAGCTGCCTCCACCACGGGTGCGGAAGACACGGCGAACAGCTCGCTTAGCGTGGGCTGGGTCGGTAGCAAAGGTAAGTGCAGCGCTGCCCCCTGGTGCGCCACAGCAGCATGACATGTGCCATAAAAAGGTGCATACCATCTTTTTGTTCACCTGGATCAAATACTTTTTGTGTGTTTAAAGGTAATAATTCCCTTTTTCATTTTTCATGTAGGGCACGCTCTAGAATATGCGGCGTGCTCGCTTTCGCAGCTTTGGCAATGAAGCGGATTGTCACAGTTAAAAGAAAAGAACTGTCAAAGGAATGTTCGTGGTTTCTACACTTGGCGCAGGTCAGTCGACCTCTACAACTCTGTGAGCCATGACCAAAGTGTTGGAACTTAAAACACCTACGGGGATTTCGGATATAGGGTCTGACTTTTGTTTTCGTGTACCCAGTTTGAAGAGAATCTGGCATGACAGTGGAAGAAAAGAGAACGATAAAATATTTTTGGAGCAATTTCCTTGTTCTCGCATTTCATTCTTATTCTTTGTACGTGGATTACATCTTGGTCCTTCCATCCTTCAAGCAGCTCTTCCTCACACAGGTTTAGAAGGTCGTTATCGGACATCACTCGTCGGACAGTGTGTATTGATCGACGTGGGGTCACTGCAATTGCAAATGTGCCAAATGCAACAAGGTCTGAAAGTTTTCTGTACTGCCCAATGTCATCTACTTTAAGCAACACGTCTCCACTTGTTGTTTCAGTGGCCTTATACCTTGGTCCTATTGTGTCAGAAAGACACTTTGCAACAAGGAATGGAGAGATGGTTCGGACGGACTTTCCGGTATCTGTGCAGTGTACGACATGAAAGCGGGAAAATTTTCTTTAGCCTTAACAAAAAAGCTGTGCGTTTCATCGGTGCATCCTCTTCTTCCGAGAGAACGATAAGGAAGTTTTGGAAAGGCGTTGAAGGTCATAAATAAATGATTTGATTCAGTGGCCACACCAGCTGCCCACCACCGAGCTCAACTAGGGAGCGATGTGACACGTAATGAGAGCACAGATGCCAGCTGTACGTGGCCACTATAACTTATAGTATAAAACGCCCAAGGAAGGACACATACACAGGGTTAACCCTCGCCGCCAGGAAAAACGGAAGTAAGCAGAAGAGAGTAGTAGACAGGAAAGATATAAAGTATAAGTTAAAGACAAAGATGCATGGTGACCACGCACTCTATGGTGACTACGAACCGGCTGGTGGCGGCCACAATAGAGTTTCTCAAAAATTAACGAGAGCGGACTCTGGCGCTGCAATCGTTCAGCGACCATGGGAATGATGGGTGTTACACAGATTTGCCTAGTATTCGTACTTGTGGGCGACGAATCGTACTTTCGACTTCGTTTATTGCTGGTTTCGGCTTAGTTTTGAAGGAAAGAACGAACTCTTTTGAATTATGTGACCCGATTCGAAATGGTAAGCTTAAATATTAAGGCGTTGAAGCGCAACCGCTGAATATTTGTTAATTTTTGTTGCGTGAAAAAACAGCTTCAAGCCACATGAACACACATGGAGCCAGAAGCAGGCCAGAAGTACGAATATTATACAAATCTGTGTACTACCCATGATTTCCATGCTCGCTGAAGCGCCTAGCGTTGCAGCTCCCATAGACACTAGCGACAGAGTTGCCTCCAGTGTATATTAGGAAACTATGGAAGCGGAAATGTTGTAGGCCCGTGAGCTCAGATTTGGGTGCACGTTAAAGAACGCCAGGTGGTCGAAATTTACGGAGCACGCCACTACGGCGTCTCTCATAATCATATGGTGGTTTTGAGACTCTAAACCCCACATACTAATCAATCAATATTAGAAAACTCTATGGCGGCCACAGCATGCGTAACTACGCTTTTTGTGTGTTTGTAGGTGCTCTGCTCGAGTCATCCACAAAAATAACCTGAAGAAGGTACGCTCACCAATGATGATGATGGTTGGTGTTTCATGACCCAAAACTACGACATAGTTGCAATGGACGTCGAAGGGTTCTGGAAATTTTCAGCATGTGGTGTTCGTCTAAATCTGATAGGTACGCGCGCTCGCCGCTCTTGCTCCTCCTAAGGCGAGGGGGCGCACTCGTCCAGGAAAAGAGGCAAGCCGATGAATGGAGCATAGTGAAGCAATTGAACGAAATGAGCGATAACCAGAAAAGGAGTCGACGACCTGTCTAACGGGCGCGGAGGCACCAGAATAACTGTCGCCTAGCTGGAGCACAACATCCTCGAGGTCTAGGCTCAGAGATTATCGGACTCTAATAGCCGTATTGTTAAAATAGGGAACATCCACGCCCTGCGAGATCGGGGACTTCCTACACGCTGGATGTATAAATAAATGTTATTTCTCTCTCTCTCGTATCATTATTTGCTCAAACGAGAAAGAACTTCTTTTGTATTATCAAACGTGTGTAACTCTGCCATTAAGTGACGTTTCGGCAAAGTTGCACGGCCATGAGGCAATTCGTTGTAGGCAAAACCACGTATAAATCTCGGCCTGTGGGTACGGTTTAGGTACGCCTAGGAACCAATTACAAAACTTCTAAACGCTCAGGAATGCAATCAGTTGCAAAGTAGTTTCAGTAGTGTAATATTTAAAAGCACTAAACTTTGGGCGAGTTTGTGTAACTCTGTCTTTCTGTTCTTGTCCGTGTACGTGCTTCAAATACCAACAATGTAATATTTTTGCGAAGACCCTTATAGTTGTATGCTCTTTTTCTGTGATCATCGTAGAGGAAAGTATCTGGCAATATATATACAGTTCTGTTTTCGCAAGATAAGCTAGCTGTCTGTATGAATGAAGACCCGATTCTCATTCAAAAATATTGCGCAGGTTGAGTACCTGGTGGCGCAAATATGCAAATGAGTTGGTCTTCTCAACAGACATAAAGGATCTTTCTACTCGTTCACACCACAGAATATTGCGCTACTAATAAGTGTTGAACAAGTGATTGTAAGTGGTGTTTCATTTAAAAGTGTCTTTTATTGCTTTTTCATGTACCTGCATTCTACATTTGCCATTTGGGACAAATGTATCTATCTACAAAGTACTGTATTTATATTGGGTTGTTTTCTATGTGCGTCGATTGAAGCCACGGCCACTGTCAAATATCAGTCCTTGCCCTATTTTGCCCAGAAAGTAACTGCAGGCCAACTTAGGGTATGGCAACTGTAACAAGTCTACCGTTGTATACACATATACCTAGTATCACGAGTTCAGTAAACATGTGGCAGCCACCAATTTTTTTTACAACCGGCCTATCACCCTTTCTAGTTTTGCACGATGATATACATGTTTGTATCTGATTTGTGGGTCTAGTTGAACAGTAATGCACTTAAATGTCAACTAAAATACAAAAACAAGATTCTCCATATCACAATAAATAAAACGACTCAATATACGTGCCACATTTAAATACGATGCGTGATGAAACAGTTCTTGAAATAGCGGCAACCCATGCATTGTCATGCATCCACCGGCGCTCAGCTGGGGTAACTTGAGCTCGAGTGCCCCCTGAGCAGCGAATTTTGGAACGAGTGCCGGCGCAGGCACCTCCATAGAACGCCGCCAGCTAGGCAGGTCAGGAGCACAGAATAGGTCGTGGTAAAAGCGAAGCGGCTAGACGCTCCGGAAAAGTCAACATGGAGGTCGATGTGCGTGCAGTTGCCTTTGGTTTCTATCTTATGAAGTCGTTGTCCTGTGCTGTGTGGCCCACAAGTTCATGACGTACACATTTATTTGCTTCATGTTTACGACCTGAGACTTCGACTGTAATGTATTTGTCGGCATTTTGCAGTGTTTTCAAGATTCATTTTGAAATTCGCGGTAACTAGGCTTAACAAGCATGTCTAAATAAACACGGCTAATTTCCTAAATACCGATAGAGCAGACCTGATGCTTTGTCCCCAGCGTGAGAACACATGAAGTGATAGCTGATTGTATCATTTATTTAGGCTGTAACCTCAGTGGGCGAGTAGCAAGCGCGAGTATGGATCGAAGAAGGTAGTTGAGTCGGCACGGGTGTTGCCATATGGCTTCTAATCCAGCTACGGCCACTGCCACTTCGCTGGCACAATGCATTACCTGAGGTAACTGGCCGGGGGAAGGCCAGTTACAGTCACGTGATCAAACATGGCAGCACCAGTGGGCAGCTGTGGAAAATCGTCTATACAGGTATAGGAACCATGCAAGGTGATGCTAAGACCGATGTTAGACGATGTTAAGTAGGTAAAAAGAATAGGCGAGATAGTGATAAGTGATCATAGATTTACAACTAACTGGGTCTTGTGCAGTCACGTTCAGATTGGTAGATTATACCACCTATTACATTTGGTCCGTCTGTTCATCGTAGCAGACGCCATTGTGCATGAGCATGTCTGCAAGAATGCTTTGACCGCGATATCGGCGCCTGGTCGGAAGCAAAAAACACCACAATGTCCTGGAGGTGGCATGACAGTTCGCTGTGGTCGGGTTACAAGGACCTCGACGGAAGCTTCGCGAACAACGTGTGGTGATGCGGGGTTGATCAGCGTGAGATGGCGTCACTGTTGCAGTTCTGATGGATTCAACGTCTGCACACCGCCATTGTCGCCTACGTGAGATCCTGACAAAGCTTCGACGGTTCGGAAGCGTGCAATGGTGTCGCAGTAGCAGTTCTCAGGAATCGAGCATCTGGACTGCCGTGTTCTAGAAGACTCTAAAACACTGTACCTGAACGCAGCCATTGACCGCTGCTGACGTTCGTGTCAGCGGCCATCTTCCCCACAGAGGAGCTTAACTTTCCTCCTGCACCGGACTCTCCCTTCTCGCTCTGCGATGTCGTGAAGGCGTGGGCCGGGTGCGTTATTGTGTGGCGCGCTCGTCTTACCCCTTTTGTGGTGGGTGGATCACCGAGACTTAACGTCGCCTGATTCGCGGCAACAGTGGTCACCACCTTCTTCGGACTGTCGTGTAAGGAATCTACCAGCTATAAAAGCCAAACACACTTGTACATAATCGCTGAGTCCCTGTACAGTTCTATTTATCTTCCATCATGCAAATAAGCTTATGTTATGTCTCTAAGAGCGCGTCTCCACACTGGCGAAGATCAGCTATGTAAATGACGACGGGGAGCCAGCTACCACAGAGAAACCCGCCAAACCTCCGAGCCCTTTACAACTGGTGGCAGCGGTGAAATGCCATCAACTCCTAGTCTTCCACACACCTAAACGCTGCCGCTAGTACCGCTTATCAGATCGCTCAGTAGCAATTCAGGGCGGCATTTTTCAAGGATATCTTGCGTCACACTGTTAGTGCTGGCCACCTAGGCGGCCTCGTTGGAGTCCGGTCCCCTTCGACAATTTCGGAGCACGCGCACTAACTTTTATTCGCCGCATGCATCACTACAGCTAATAAATAGCTCCAGCAATTTACCACTAAAGCACCTGTGTTTGTGACACTGACAAAGGGTTTGTGTTGAAGTTTAATAAATATTGCTAAGTTTTTCAGCACAGACCAATGAAATCATGGAGGACACCACAGAGGAGGACTCCGAATATTCATATCCATTGAGGTTCTTCAACGTGCACTTAAATTTAAGTATACATGAGTCTGTAATTTTCAGCTTTATTGAAATGCGGCCGCCACTGTCGGAATCCTGCGACCTGCGGGTCAGTAGTCGAGCATAACCACTAGACCGATTTGAGAGGTGTGCTGAATTTTAGGTAAACCCGCTTCCAGTCTTGTAGTGCTTGAAATGATCTAATACATATACGGGTGCTTTTCCCTACACACCGCTGCGACATTTATTTGGAAATTTAGCCCACAATTGTTATAAATTGTGACATTCGGGAATTTTAGTTCAGAGCTCGCGTTATCACCAGGGTTAAGAGAACTCTGTTACCATGCCGCGAAACTTTCAATTTGTTTGAATTCAGTGTTGCTGCACAGTGTTTATGTGCCCAAGCTGTGAATTCGGCGTCACCTAGCGGAGTATGAATGCGTTAAAAAAAGAGAATGGATGGATGGAAGAAGTTAATGGATTCTCCGGCAGATTATTGGCCAGGGCTGAAGCCTTCCATGCCGGGACGTCAAGGCCTTGCCACTTCGCCACAAGTCACGTTCCTATTGAAGTGCTCAGAGGTCGTCGACCAGCTTAGAGCTGCGTAGAGCAGTTTTCCGCCTTATTTGGAGAACATCGGGACTAGCACGTTTGCATTTCGCCTGGCCTTCCCAGAATACATGCTTAAGCGTAAATGTGTCTTACAGATGCTGGTGCAATATATATCTTGGTATATTCGGTGTTACAGCTGCAGATTAGAGAGATATTAGTTTGCAGCTGTCACCAGGTAACTGCTTGAGCTCTGCATAGATCGCAACGAAACGAAGAATAGCACCACCGAACCGTAGTCCCCGCTTGCAGAAATATTACTACTAAGGCCGCAACAATATTAGAAAATATGAACCACACACAACAAGCAACAATTTATATGATGCAGATTTGTTTACACCGATCTTCTTCTTACGCTTAAGAACGTCTGAAAAGTCTGAAAAGCCATTTGGTATAGCCTACTAAGTAACCCGCAATAGTCGGTTGTCGAAGCTGGCTGAAGGCAAGTGAAGCCGGTCAACACAGACACTTTGCTAACAAAGGGAATCCCTCAATGACAATGCCATGGTCAGTACGGAGCGGACGTGCTAAACCACCGGTATACTTTACATGCACTGCGCAAGCCACGCAGTGCATTGTTTACGCAGTGCATGTGAAACTAAATCTTTGCTTGTAATAATAAAACAGTATAAGAAACAACCTGAAAACTAGCATGCGCACGGTAAACGATATATACTGGCCGCTTAAAATAAACTGCACGTGTGCGTTTTGATGCCACCGCTATTCTGCTGAGCCTGTTAAAATATCGTTGTTTATTAGCGCTGGCTTTTTGCCACGTTGCATTTCACAATACCCACCATATATAATATATAGTAGCTTTTTTTTGGGGGGGGGGGAGGACAATTAGGCGTCATTATTATCTACATTAACAATGATTCTTCTCGGGCGAGTTCCAAATGTATGTATTGGTACGCGCACTTTTTAAAAGCACAGACAGAGTAAGCCACACATATACACTTGTAAAAGCACTCTCCTTCATGCATATGTGTGCCTACCTGTTCTGTCTCTTAAGAGTCTAGCCTTTATTAAAAGGTTCTATATATGTGTCTGCATACCAATTCATCCCTCTCTGTAATGCATGTTGCCCCTGTTGTGCCTGCCAACTAAAGTCATATATGAGCTAAAATTTACTGGGGCTTAATTTAAGAAATCTGCTTTCGTAAGCTTTTTTTGCTACACGCCAAGTGGCTCTGCTGACGATCTGTCTAGCGTCGGGATTTTCTGAAATTCTCTCTTGCGAAAAGTGGTTGCGCAAGACGTTTTTACGAATGCGGTCTCAAGTGTTGCACAAGTTTGAGTAGCGGTATGACGACCAGCCATACCATGGCGTATTTTCGACTAACTGGTGTACTTTAACGTGCACATGAATCCGAGTCGTGACAACTGCGCGGTGAAGACGACGACAAAATCTTTAAACTATTTCCTTCCTTGTAGCACATACACTAGCATAACCAGCGCCCACAATTATCAATTCATTAGAAATGGAGGAGAAAAAAAAGTCAATATCACGTCTGGGTCACATAAAAAAGAGAAAACATCATTAGAATGAGCAGAAAACTTGAGCTAACAATAAGGGCCGCTCGAGGCCATGAAGCTTCTTAGCAAGATCACTTCAATCGGCAATAAAGAAATAAATCAAAGAAAAGAAAAAGCGCCCACGCAGATCACTCAGTCTTCCTTTTCTTCGCCGTTGCAAACTAATCTATTCTGGATTGCGGAATAATGTTATCTGCGAAACCCCAAGGGCCTCTGACGACAATGCGGGAAGCCACCAATATAATAAATTTGCCACCGAGCACCCACTGGAACAGATATTTTCTTTTCTCCCGCCAACTTCGGGTCTTAAAGTTTTTCCGAATAGAGTTCCTTCCTTTCCTTTCACGTGTCCACCACAATCGAGAATAAAAAGACGTGATTTGTAAGTGCTCTCAACGTTAATGTAGAAGTACGCGTGATTGTGCTCCTTCCTTCCTGTTACACCGAAAAAGGAAGAATAATGGCAAGGCGGGCAAGTTTTTGGCAGGTGAGTGGAAAACAGACCTAATTCTGCCCTGATCGATTTTTGCGTCAAAGTATGTCCAAGCCCTAATTCATGTGCGTGGCACTGATGGACGTTTACAAAGGCCTCAGTTTTGGTCATCTCATAAAGAGATAGCCTTCTTAAATTTTACGGCGCTAGATAAAGAAATTAAAAAAAAAACAGAAAACAACTTTCTCAAAGAAAGTATTTGGGTAGTATAAAATAATTACCACGCAGTAATCAAAGACATTATGCTGGAATAGTATAAAAACATGTAGGTCATGTAGGATAAAATGCTTCGTCTGTTTATAAGAGCTCTTTAGATCGTGCTCATTTGAGTACGCTATTTTTCATGACACATATCATGGTGTCATGTACGTCAGAGGGCGGAGTTTACATGTACCAATTTGATGTAGTAATCACATTGTGATGTGGTCTTTTTAAAAAATAATCATGAAGTCATTACATTTCCACTTGTGGGATAAATTACGGTGGTTTTTAAATGTGTGTTCCTTTTTTAAAGGAATAAAAACTGTTCTAAGTTTTATTTATGTGAATGGTTTGTGTCCTCGGCGAAATGTGGCGGATAGTTCCTTAGCCTCGGCTCTTTTGCAAGCATTTGTCTTTGAAGACATCATCAGGACCAGTAAGACAAAACAAGTCGCAGTGGTAAAATCGACACTTGTTTGGGAAGTATACTCTATAGCGCTTTCCTAACTGCTCACAACGCCTAATAACCCAAAAATACAGCGTGAATTTTAGAAATCACATTGAACATACTGAGAAATCCTTGGGGTTATTGAGTAGGCAAAATAGTGTAAAATACTAGCGGAAACTTAACCTTAATTTCATTTTTTTTTTGGGGTTTCCCTCGAACATCGACTCGTCAATGTTAAACTGAGTTGAGCTCATTTAATTTGGCATTCACAGCTTTGGGATCCAATACAGCTGGCTAAGATACTTACGTACTCAATAGCTCCTTTAGGTGTCAGTAAGTCAGCTCGTGAGCCCGTTTGACGACCTCTTGCGCGAGTTTGATGCCGAATTGTCACTTCCGTGCTATTTTTCTGATTTATATGTGGGGTTTAATGTCCCAAGTTCACCATATGATTATGAGAGATGCCGTAGTGGAGGGCAGAAATTTCGACCACCTGGGGTTCTTTAACGTGCACTCAAATCTGTGCACACGGGCCTACAGCATTTTCACCTCCATCGGAAATGCAGCCGCCGCAGCCGGAATTCGATCCCGTGAACTGCGGGTCAGCAGTAGAGTACCTTAGCCACTAAACCACGTTCGTGGGGCAGTGCTATTTTTTTTTTTGAATCAGCAGAAAATAAGACTATTTTTTCCTGATGCCGGAGTAAGGATCCTGCTGTAAGTAGTAATTTACCATCGCGATAAACTCTGGGCATGTTTTTGTTGCCAACACTTCTGATGCCATAAGAATAGAAGAAATCAGTCAAACGCATCGCATTGTGCATAATCTGCATGGCAGTCTATAGTGCAAACGCTGCACTCTCCTTGCTTTGTGAAACATGGTCGACGAGCATGTTCCACGAGTAACTTAGCGGTAGTGATTATCTATAATTCTTTTCCATCCTTCTCCTCACTCCAATTAGGCCCTTCAACCATCTTTTGCAGAAAGAAAAATATATTCGCTCAGTCGCCGGTCGACACGCAGAGCTGCACAATGTTATAGAAATGTAGAAAGTGTTCGCGTCTTAAGCGCGTGACCCCATCGTCGTCGGCTCCTTGACGTGTAATCACGAAATGTTTCTTGTCGAAAGGCTGAGCCCATTAGCAATACTCTCCGCTTTGTTCTTAACGTGTCCCCGAATACTCGTTTTCTCTCCGCTACCTTTTTTAAAGAAAAAAAGGTGAAGTGCACGGCAATAAAGCAGAAAGAGAATGGCACAGGCTCATTAACGAGTGCATCAGCGACCACCACCTTGTGATTGGAAATCGATCGGCAGTAACGAAAATGAAGAATAGAAATCTTCATGGCTTAGAAAACTCTTAAATCTTGTACATAGCATTCTTAACTAGCAAAAAGAAGTGCATAATTTTTTTTTGTTACTGCAGAAAGAAACAGAGCAAGTGGAGCTAGTTTAAACATGTGTGCAGGCGATTCTTTGTTCTCTGATAATACTGTATCGACGAAGGAGATAGATGATGGTACCATCATCAAAAAAAGACATCATGAATTTGCAATGTGTACAAACGAAGGCAGTTACACCTATTTTTGGAAAATATAAAAGAGAACATTTCCCGTCACTACTCATGCTTACCAATAAATAGGTTCTCTGGAGCATCGGCGTGAATGTAGCCGTCAACAATTCCACCCAAAATCGTAAAAAAGAAAACTGGCCTTCAGTTTTCCCGTTGTTTAGCACCCCTAAAAAATTGGCCGATCCCATGTACATTGGGAATCGATAACATGCGAAGCGCGAACGAGGAAGGTTGATGTGTCACCTCAAAATCAGCACAACGTTTCGAGACGCACGGGTGTGGTACACAGGAAACACAAGTAGAAATGTTAGGCGCACTCAGGTATCTGAGTGCGCATAAGTCACATGCAAGTGTGTTGTTTACAGTCGCATAACGACGGCACCACTAACGTTTGAAATACGAGCCCCAGCAGTGGTAGGCATGTAAATTATGTCGTACATGACTTCCATGTCATGATTATGATGTTTGTGCCTGGCATTTGTGTTCGTCGTCCATTCTGGTCACGTAATACTAAACTTGGTATATGAGAAGCTAGCGAAACGCTCGCCTGCGCATCATGAGCGTGGTATGTAGTCATGTTTTTACATGATATGCATACCATGATTATTATGTTTGCACCAATCATTGACCTTCGCCATCCATTCAAGTCACGTAATACCGAATTAGGTACAAGTTAAGCTAGCGGAACGGTCGCGAGGGCAGCATGAGCGTAGCGAGTAGTCATGTTTTACATGACACGCATGTCATCATTATCATGTTAGGATAGGTAACTTACCTTCGTCCTGCGTTCCCGTCATGTAATGTGAAATTTGGTATGTGTGAAGCTAGCGAAACGACCGTGAGTGCAACATGAGCGTATGGCGTGTAGTGATGACATACATGACATGCGTGTCATGATTTCTACGTTTGAACCTGCAACTTATGTTCACCACGCAGTCATGTCACGCCATAACAGTTCTGTAATATACCATGTGAACGAACCCACCACAAGAGCAGCAAGACCATGGCATGTAAATCATGACTGATGACTCACATGTCATGACTTTCATGTTATAACTATGGTGATGGTTGTGATATTGCATGTAAAACATGGTAGACTAGGCACAGTCACAGGTCTTGTCTTATGCCAATATTACAAAAAACTATCATTATGTCAACTTTAATAAAGAATTGGAAAACCATTTTTACCATAATTCAGTATAAATGTGATTAGTGTTTCAAACTTTTCTTTCAATTATGTCGTGTATCCCATGTTGTGCACAGTGCCTTCCTATTGTGTGAAGAGTTTTATTAGTGTACTTGTTCACCTGCGTCCATTGTTGGCCAGAACAAACATTTCGTTCCTTGACGGCTTTTTGTATAGGTTATATCATTTTTATGTGCAGTTTGTTTTTCTTCCAGCATCATCAGTCTCTTGCGAATACTTTTTGATTGTATTTACCCTCCTGCATGGACCAACATATTGGCCTGCAGTGTCCACTGTAATACCACAGACATGGTCCTCGTTCGGCAGCGCATCTTCTCACGAGATCAAGCACTGCTCCGACGAACTGTCTCCCCCCCTCCCAGCGCCACCTTCTACGCAGAAGGCGGCACCGTGCAGTTCCGGGCAAAGCGTCACCTCCTCCGCCGAGCCACCGTGCCGATCCGGGGAAAGCTTCACCATCTCCGCCAGGCACCGGGGAACTGGTCTCGTAGAAGAGACCAAAACGTTATTTAATGCCACGCTGGCCCCATGTTTAGAGGATTTTGTCCCAGCCGATGTTGTCGTGCTGGCCGGCTCTGTACGAACTATAACCTACTATAGTAAACATTCCTTCCTGTTGCTGTTTTCAAAACTGATTGCCTCCCTATTTCGCTTCTGGGCGAAGGCTTAAGAGAAGTTTGTTCCACTGCTCGCCGCTTTCGACTACCGCTACCATCGCAACGAACAGGAAATTCTAACAGTGGTGGCAGAAACAAATGCCATCAAACCCGACTTCCTAACACAATAAATAAATAAATAAATAAATAAATAAATAAATAAATAAATAAAAATGACAAATGCTCAGTCACATCTGAGTGAAATCAACACAAACATTAACGAAACAAGCACGTGCACATACGCACACACACTCAAACATACGCCCACACACACAAACACGCACGGGACTTCCAAACTACCACTCAACATGTAGACTTTAGAGAGAGACAGAGAGGGCGAGAAAGGACGGGAATCTTCGTTTCACACAACCATTAAATATTGCCACCAAATAATGAAGCGACATGGGTATAAGGGATGTTACTTGTAATTTTTAACGGGGCAGCGCTAAAGAGCTCGTTTCGCGGAAATTTCGGCGTTGGCGTCGGCGTCGTAGGTTGGGATAAAAAAATCACCATCTTATGCGAGACCTAAAAATCGAGAACGATGCAAACAAAATAAAGAAATGATAAAAAAACCTGGAGCAGAGTTTGGACGGAACCAGGGTCATTTGCGTGGCAAGCGGATGATCTACCACACGGCCACGCTTCTGCTTGTGAAAATAGTGAAAAAAACTTCTGCTTGTCAATGCAGTGAAAGAAGCTTTCACGCTTCACAAGCACACACGTCCTGTATACATTCTTCACAATGCAACATGAAATATTGCAGTAATAAGGCGTGGTACGAGCGCCCATTGCCAACAGGCGTCAAAATGTGATTATCTCAATGGTTCCGCGCTTGAAAGCCGGTACCCCACTACAAAAGGCACACACGCTACTGCGTCTATTCTTTGAAAGCCACGTAGTGGGTTCAGAGCAAATTCCAAAAGGTTTCGTACACTAAGTGTTTGAAGCACATACCAAAAACAGGACGTCGTAATCGGGTTCAACTGCTAAAGGCGAAGCTTCAGGGTCTCCTAATTTTTAAGTGTTTTCTAGTAATTGTGATATAGATCAAAAGAAGGCAAATTTGATCAAAATACAACTTGCCGCCGGCAAGGGCCAAACTTGGAACCATCGGATGACGCGCCTGATGCTTTACCAATTCAGCTAAATAGTGGTCTCCCATATCCACATCTGTTTCTTCACTTCTGTATGAGAGTAACTACAACACACTTAAAAAGGTACAATTAACCTTCCGTATACGATCATTGGTTTCACTAAATATTGGAGTGACAAAGAACGAGCGCAAGCGTGTATCACCTTCATTAGTGTCACCTAGAGGTTCCACCGAATAGTGGGTCCACGACCACACATGGCGGCTAGTGGATGCCACTCTCGCTCTTTGGGGTCCGTGAATTAAGTCGTCGATGAAGCTACCGATCGACTGGAACGCCAGCGTGCAATAAAACTCTTTACAATATACACAGCTGAAACTCGATTTAACGAAGTGACGAAAGCGCTTGAGAAGTTTGTGATTGAGAAGTTCGTGATTGAGATAGCGAGAATAAGGAAATTAGGATTGGAATAGCGAAGTTCTCAAAATTGAGAACAACATTTCTCAGTCCTTCTAAAACTGAAACTTTAACGTACTGCCTCATGAAAGCTATACTGCGGTGTTTTATTTGCCACTAGTTACAAACCCACACGTGTGAAAAGACAGTGAGGCCAGCGCGAGCACGATATCTTCCCACGTCCGAATGAAGCACGTTAGCTATACACAGTCCCGTCAGGCTACTGCAAGCTACAAGTAACAAGGAGGTGATCTGTACCATATGTCACATAAACCACGAAATTCCGAAAGCGACCATGGTGTTTTTGTGGAAGTATTTGCAGAAAAAACGAGCTTCTATCAACCAGCTCCATTTGTTAGGCATAACTCCTACCGACTCCGGCGGCCCGCTTCGTCAAAATAACGCTAGGGTCGGGACTGGTGTGGTTTAATGTGATAGCGTTGCAGTGCACATGTTTAACGAGTTCGCAATAGCCCACTAATTGCGCATTCACTCTCTCATTTTGGATCTCACGAAGAACCGCAACTATTGCGCTACACACCAGGTGGAGAAAGTCAGAGCATGCGGTGGGTGATCGCCTGTGAGCATAATCGCCCCTTAAGCGTATATAGTTTTGAGGTTGTGCTAAGAACAGCGAAGTGGCACAAACGTTTATTGCGCAGGCAGCCAGCAATTTTTCTTGCGTCACCCCAGATTGGTGGCTTTCCCACTTCAGATGCCGAAGCCCGCGCCAAGGTTCATCAGACTTGACTAATCTTCCAAGCTCGGCACTGTTAAGGTTCCCATCAATATTTACTTTTACAGCGTTCAGTGATTCTGCAGCATCATCATTAGTGTGTTTGAGTCGTGGTGAGGGAATACAAATGCTGTCTGCTGCAGGGTGTCCGGTACATCGCAGAATCATTGTAAGTATGAAAATTCTGCGGGGTCTGTCTGGTTCTTGGTAATTTCCTAGAAATAGGAATCGGATTGTGGTCTGTAGAGGACAGTGCCTTCTTATTTGCTTGGTTTTGTTGGTGGTAATGTTTATTTTGATAATTTCTGCAACTTAGCAATTAATATTTGTGTAACTTGGTTGTTTAAATGAGTAATGACAAATACTTTTACCCGTTTTGATGCAGAAGGATAATGTACACTCTAAAAAATAATCCAGTAAAAAGGGTGTCTTTTTGCCCCACAACAAAAATCATCATCCGGCTTTCTTGCGCTGCCTCTCTTCAATACTGGGCGCTGGCACTTTCCTATCAAAAAAGCTATGTCAGGCTGATGACGTGCATGTCGTTCGTGACCTGAAATTGCTGGGGGCGTGGCGATAATGCAAGGAAAAGATTGCACGGTATATGACGATTGTTGTTGTGACACGAGAAGACGCCCCTTTTTGCTCGATCTTCTCTTTGAGGGTACACCTTGGAAAAAAAAATTCGGTGAGAGTGCGTCGCTACATCAGAGGGTAACGAAATTCATGTGACTAAGTGATAACGTCACGTTGCAATGTCAGTTAAAACCAATGTGCTAAGTGACATGAAATTAGAATTAATAGTGTAAGTGACCTGTAGGTGGCGACAAGTCGCATATGTCATAGTACAAAATCATCTCTCTCTACCAATCGAAGCACGCGCGACCTACAGTATATCGAAACTTCAGTCTCAGCAAGTGTAACATTCATAAACAGGTTTTTTTCAGTGCACATAGGATAAACTGAAAAAAAAAGCGCAGTATGGATTGCACCAACCAACCTTCTTCAGTGGCTATACCCTCACACACTTACGCAACTGGTAACGAAGCTGCTAATCGTATTTAACACCCACCGTTAGAAGTTGCAGAAATTAAAAAAATTTCTCAATACACAAGGATGCAAATAAAATATACACCACGTCCCTCGGTCAATGCCACTAAATTCATTTGCGTGAAGCTAGTGCCACTGAAGCACTGGAACAAAGTGAAGTGCGAATTCTATCAGCTATCGCGAAGTTCCCCGCGACATTTGAAGACGGGACTTCCTATGTGATCGCCACAATGTACGCACCACTTTGTTCTGGGCGAAATCGACAATCATTTTTACTACCTTAAAATTTAGGCAGCTCATGTATTGGCACGTGTGACTCGCACCCTATCCTTAAT
Source organism: Rhipicephalus microplus (assembly GCF_043290135.1). Classification (NCBI taxonomy): domain Eukaryota; kingdom Metazoa; phylum Arthropoda; class Arachnida; order Ixodida; family Ixodidae; genus Rhipicephalus; species Rhipicephalus microplus. Next base: position 290,604,439 of record NC_134710.1, on the reverse strand, counting down.
CTTCCGTTATCAGCAAACAAAAAAGTAAGGACTGAAAAATTAACGCATAACAACCTCTGTTCATTTCTAGTTGGAAATTGGAAGTGAACCGTCGTGCAGGTCATTTACACAAGTCACATCGAATTTCCAACCTGCTAGCTTGACCACACTTCAACTACTCGTTACAATGCTTATGCATGCATTTATGAACCACTAAAACGATGTTCACAAGCTAAGTCGAGCATTCTTGAAAGCTCCGGGTTCAGAAAAGACAAAAAAAAGTAGATTCTATTTTTTGTTACGAGCACGCGGGCTATCGGTGGTGCCACTGTGAGGCTAGCAGTGGCATCTCCCGGAGTGGCCGCATCTTGTACTGCGTAGTAGCTCACTGAGGGAGAAATGCGAGGGGGCTACTCACGGGGCAACTGCGAGGGCTTTCTGCGCATGTAGCAATGGAGCACGGTGCAGAGCCCCTGGCGGAAGTTGTTGTTGAAGCCTCCGTAGATGATCGGGTTCAGCAAGCTGTTAGAGTAAGCGATGTAGGTCGCCACTGAAGACGCCTCAGTGAACCAGTCCGGCATCTGAAAACGAAGGATCAGATGGTGGCACATCTAGAACGTGAAGTTTTTCAACAATAATTTCACCACTTCCTGAAAAAAAAATGGTGACTCTGTTTACGTTGTTTAAGGAAGCAGCCTAATTAACTCATGGGTAGTGCTGCAAACTTTCCTGCGGGTCAGCGTCAGTAAAGTTTTTTTTTTCGTTTAACTGATTATTAGATATACATCCCAGTATACCTCTAACACTTGAAATGAACAGTACGCTGGGAGCCCTCCGCTTTTATCTACCTCCCACGCTAATTGAGACCCGCCAGATCCTCTTTGTTATACGTATATTTTTACTTCTTCTGTTCTGGCATTACAACGCATGCCGGATAAGTTTAAATAATTTACGTGCGCGCAGCTGCCAAATAATGGACGAAATTAAACTTGGATACGGGTTTCGGAACGCTCCAATATTTTACGAGAAAAGCGCATACCTCTTTGTCCCGTTGTTTCGAGTCTCCAAACTGAGAATAGAGTACGATAACCTGGAGCGGCATCCAGCAGATGACGAAGGCGATGAGGACCGTGCACACCATTGTGATCACCTGTAAAGTAAAAACATAGAAAGAAAGGAGTCACTCACGAATTTAATGAATCGCGAATGCTAGTGCCAAGCATACCGTTCACTCACTAAAAAAATATCATGATGTAATGGTGCGACTGAACAAGTATGGTGAAAACGGCTATTTAAAAGTCATTAGACATTGACACAGAAGGTCTGACATCTATCACTGCAAAGCAGGGGCATAGGCAGAATGTTTTTTTTTTTGGGGGGGGGGGGGGGTTGAGGGGGTTTCTTAAAATAGTCATCTTTTGATCTGTATGCCGTGATAAAAAATTTTGGTGGGGTAAGGGGGGAGGGGCACGCGCCCAGTGTGCCTCCCCCGGCTACGCTGTTGCAAAGCCTTCACATGCGGTATGAACCGGACTCTCTTGTCGAAGGATTGCACTCATATAAAGTAGCGCTTGTGGTTATTGTTTATGGTTTTCTGAGGATGTTCAGAGTCTAATTTTACCCTGACGAAGTGTGTGAAGCTGCAATATGGCCTTTGCAATCAAACAATAATTCGCCTCGACATAGACGCTCTCAGCCAGACGCATCAGGAAGGCCGCGGTCGCAAAACGTAAACCCAGATGGTAAATAGTACCAAGCACAATCATGGCGCTGGGTGTGGCTAACTACTGTGGCACAGTGCTGTAGATAAGGCGTGGGGGCGTACAACAGTATTGTGTAAACTAAGAGAGCATCTTCTGTCATGAGGCATCATGACTACTACCCATAATATGCCGCATTTTTATATGCGAAGCATTTCTTAGCGAACTTCGGTGACTTTGAGCGTATCTATCTATCTATCTATCTATCTATCTATCTATCTATCTATCTATCTATCTATCTATCTATCTATCTATCTATCTATCTATCTATCTATCTATCTATCTATCTATCTATCTATCTATCTATCTGTCTGTCTATCTATCTATCTATCTATCTATCTATCTATCTATCTATCTATCTATCTATCTATCTATCTATCTATCTATCTATCTATCTATCTATCTATCTGTCTATCTATCTATCTATCTATCTATCTATCTATCTATCTATCTATCTATCTATCTATCTATCTATCTATCTATCTATCTATCTATCTATCTATCTATCTATCTATCTAGCCGCCTACGACTTTTAGGTCTCCTTTCTGTTTCGATAATGGTATAAATACAAAAATAGCTATGGCATAATATGGCTGTATGACGAGCATAAGTGACTAGTCATAACATGAAAATTATGATATGCATGTCATGAATGTCATGATTCACAATTCATAGTCTTGGTGCTCTAGTGCTGGTTTCGTTCACTTGACATGTTGCAAAACTGGTATATTATGACTTAACTACATGGCGAACACAAGTGACTGACCCTAACATGAAAATCATGGCATGCATGTCATGTAAGTCATGATTGCATGCGACACATATGATGCGCGGGCGGCGTTTTTGCGAGTTTCACATATACCAAATTTGGTATTACTGGACGCGAATGGATAACGAAGGTTTGTGACTGGTATAAACATGATAACCATGAGATGTCATGTAACTATATGAGTACATGCCCCACTCATGATGCACTCGCAGCCGTTTCGTTAGCTTCACATGTACCAAATTCGGTATTACGTGACGTGAATGGACGATGAAGCTATATGACACGCCCAAACATGGCAATCATGATGTGCGTGTCATGTAAAACATGACTACATGCTACGTTGAAAGCGTGCTCGCGGCCGTTTCACTAGCTCAACATATACCAAATTTGGTATCACGTGACGTGAATAGACGACGAAGGTAAATGGCACGTCTAAACATGATTCTCGTCACGTGGAAGTCATGCACGGTATAATTCACGTCCGCCTCGTAAGGTTGTGCTGATTTTAAAGCGACATATTCGCCTTCCTCATTTGTGATTCGCATATCATTGATTACTACTTTACGTGAGATCTTCCATTTTCTTTGGTATTATGCTAAAGGTTTCAAGATCTAGAAAGGATATTTCAGGATTTGGTGTTGACCAGGCTTCAGAAATGTCTCGTTATTAAAGATGCATTAGGTAAACTTTGCCTAAGCACCTGTCTTGACAAATACCTTGTTCATTCTAAAATATTCATTAGAAATCTTCCACAAAGTAAACAAAAATACAAAAGAAATACAGTGTATTTTTACAAAATGATGACGATGGGTCTCTTTTTTTTAAATCTCTTGCAACACTGAGCGGACTGTGTTACCGTATAAGGTGTCAATAAAACTGAATTGGCTATAATCATCATTGTAGCAACAATAAAAGGAAAGGAACCCAGCTTCTATACCTAAAACTTATTGACATGCCTTTATTCAAATGAAAACTGATTATGCAAAAATAAGCAAATTGACGTCCTTGGTAAAGTATCACCAATTATATAAAGCCTGCTATTCTTAAGCGTGAACTTTGATAGCTGTTGTAAGTTTGGCAAATATATTTTCTAGAATCGCTTTTGACTAGGCTGTTTTTCTTAAGTTCAAAATCAAGTCATAATTTCACTTCTCTACGTTCATAAAACTGGCAGAAAGGTCCCATCTCAAACGTAAGTTAGCTCACGCGTACTTTCAAAATTGGCAGTCAACCCCTTACTTGATCGCCTACCAACTTAACGTTTCAGAATGCCGCTTCGAAGCGACAATGATTTGTTTTGTACAGCTATTGCTGGGTACGTAGACACTCACTACTTTGCAGGAATTACTGTGAACATACGCACGTTAGTGTATATTTTAACAGCAAAATAAGATACCTCCCGAGTTGTTTGGTTTATGTCGCAACAAGACTTCAGCATAATTGGTCCTCATGTTTCGTCAAGCCGCCTATATAAATCGTGTTTTCTATTCCGCACACACAGTCATCAGCGTTTTCTACCAATCCGGCCAGAGAAACGAGCATACTATTTATTGCCGTTTCCACCGCGCCGACTCAAAGTGAAGCTGTGTAAATTAGTGCGCAGCACTAGTTTTGTTTCTTTTTTTCCACGCACTTAATCCGTGACGCATCTTAGGCCACGTAGAATGGCTGAAGAGAACTTGTTGCTTAACTTGCCTCTTTCAAATTGCTATACGTGAACGTAGAACCAATTAGGCAGACCGTCCAGTTAGTTCACGCCACGGAACTAAAAAGAAGCCCACCGAGGAACTGCTTAATTATAACTCAGTCTGACGTTTAGGCGGCCTATGTAGTGCAGCCCAACAAGCAGCGTCACGAAGCCGCGCTTTCGCTGCAGTTGTGCGCAAATTAAGTGTCCCTCCTCCCTCCTCATCACCTCGCTGTCCTTCTCATCTGTACTCTTTCTATCCTGAGGCAACGTTAACCCTCCTCGCTCAGATCAACAGGGGGCTCGAGCGCTTGTAGATGTCTGGCGACGCACGACCGAGCAATCCAATGCCCTCGAAGTTAAGCGCCGTGTCTGGTTTTTTATTCATTCATTTTTTGGCGCTCGCACTTAGCACTTGTATCGGAGGTGTTGGTGCTGTTGTGCTAATCTTAACAGTAATGAGGATTTAACTAATGAAAGAATAGCTTTGGCTTTTCGCGTTAACGTACGGCTTTTCGCGTTAAGGTGCTATCGTGTTTTTATATACCTTCGATGGAAAATTACTTTCGGTGTCGCAATCACACATCTGCAGTGTTTGCGCGTACACATGAGTTCTTTTCGCCTGATAATTGCTCGTATGTGCTGTGCGTTCCACTGCCACAGTTTAGGACTGCCCAACCGCATGTCACGAGAATAACAAAATTATGAGCACACAGGTGCACAGCTCATCCGGCTGAGGTATCACATTCTGGTCAACAGTGTCGAGTTCACAAGCAGTGCGTTCGTGTTCCTTACATATATAGTAACACAAGGTGATGGCTAAGACTTCCGAGCACAATTGTTGGCAATATTTTTGAGGTGTGGGAAGGTGAAAATGTGTACCTACTTCATAAAAACGAGCGAAATAGTTGTATTTATAGTTACATTATTGAACGAAATTTATTAAGAGACACCATGTCAATGCAGCGAAATGTAGAGCATAGAGTAAGGCTGAATGAACGTTCCTATATTGTTGCACTCAATTCGGATATGCATTTGTTTCGAACAAATATTTACCAACTATTCCGTAATGCAATCGATATAAGGTCTGATAATGACACAGACATTGTTCAATAGTTAAATCTTTTAAGATACTGCAGAACAGCTCTAGGCCTCAAGGAACGCAATTTCTTTGTGCATATTGATAATGATATGTGGGGTTTAACGTCCCAAAGCCACCATATAATAATTAGATACGTCGTAGTAGAGGACTCCGGAAATTTAGACCACATAGTCACATTAACTACAGTATTACTTCTTGGGGAAACACCTACGCTTGTCATTTGTCATCAATTCAACGCATTCAAAATCAATCAATAAGCATGATCACTTCTACTTCCATACAATCTTCCCACGCTTCAGTATTACTACACTCTTACAATATCTTCCCTGTTATTTATTTTTTCGAGTTCAACATAGTCATGCTCCACGAACTGCTTCATAACAACCTCCCGCTTCCGTTCATGTGACAATGTTTTGCACAATGCGAATATGACGAGATTTTCAGCTAAGAAAAATTTTTGTTACCCACAGTTCGTAGTAATTACAGCAAAAAACATCTGCGTTGACTGAAAGAAATTTTACTAATAATAGAGTTTCCCCACCACCAATGGAATATCACTGGAATGATTCACCTACAGCTATAAAATCTCGTGCTTTCTTTGCAATCTTTAAAAATGACCTCAAACATCACAATCTCAACTAAGTGTACTCATATCATATCTCTTGTCAGATCGAGTTACCTTTGGGTTTCTCTCGCTGCACTTTTTATGTTGCACTATTGCAATTGTAGACGTTTTATCTAACGTGTTTTGATTTTGCAACATGTTCCATTCGCCTGCTGTATTATTTATTACCCTATTTGTTTGCATTATAACGAAGGGTTTCACCACAGTTTTTGTTTACTTTGGGACCCTCACTTGTATATTTGTTGATCTTGTAATTTTTTAAAGCAGTAAACTGAAACTGAAACTGAAGCGTACGATATTGGTGACATTGGGCAACCCACTAGCCTCGGAGTCTCGGTGAAGCCGCACCAATAGGAGATCACTTAGCTGTGGAACGAAGTGAGACCCAGTGCAAATACTCGCCATTTGCGCGAAGAACTCGTCGTTATGAATAAGTATAGTTGATTAACTAGAGTTGAACCTATCAACAGAAGAGCCGATAGTGTTCTCAAACTGATCAGGGCCAAAATGCTCGACGCCTGCCTTGACGACTCTGGCCTATGTATTGTGAGGCAGCAAGTCGTACAAGTCCTTGATGCCGACCGAAAAGCGCTTGTAGAAGGTGAGCAAGAACTATCTAAAAAAGCTGACGTCTCACAAGACCTTCTCAAGAGGCACAGATCATCGACAATGAGCAAAGAATGTTTTATACAATTTTTATAGCTTTTTATCTTTTGATAAGCCATATTTGTTATTCTTCATTCCTGTTCATTATGCTGGCCAGCTTTTTAACGCTTGTTCATTTCATTCCACCTTTTTCAACCGAGTGAAATTCGCTCTGAGAGCGTCTTCACGAACTCTGCCAAAGACATCATGCATGTTACCAAGTGTTTTCCGGGCTCGATCCCGACCGTGGTAGTCACATTTTCATGGAATCGAAATGGTATAGAGGCCCGTGTACTGTGTGACGTCAACGCATGTTAAAGAACACCAGCTGATCTAATTTCCGGAATTATCTACGGTCACTCTCATAATCATATCGTGGTTTGGGACGTAAAACCCCAAATATTACTACACCAAGTGCTTTTGCTTCGTCGATAAATTTCACTGCCCACTCTAACGAAACCTGTATACTTTATCGGGGATCAAAAGGGAGAGATAGAGAGCGTAAGTATAAGAGAGAAACACATAAATCAATTTTAAAGCATTCGCAGTTACCATATTATGAGAGAAGAAACTACATGTATGCGCTTTTCGGTCGCAGCAAGTACACTACTCGCGCTAACACGTAACAAGTAACAGTGTTACTGTTGATGGATTACTTTTTCCGGTAACTTGGCAACGTAATCGTTAACATTTGTGTATAGCAATGGGTAACATTCTTATGATAGCGGTTTTTTTTTTTTGTGACGTGAAGTGTCACTTTAATCGTTACCTTTTATTCCTTTTATCCCGCGTGTTTTCGGCAAAAATACTTCTTTACATAGCCGTTACTTTCGTAGAGCTCACCCTGACTTTCTTTCGCCGCAGCAGCGGACTGCTACCGGCGCGCCAGGTGCTCAGCGTTTCATCGAAAGTGTCCGTCAAGCGCCTATTTTTTTTTTTTTTTTTGCAGGTGTGGATGTATTCATTAAAAAGTGAGAAAAGCTGCCCGATGACAGCTTTGAATGCAGCTACTGCTTAAAGTCTATAACCAGTTGTACTTAATTTTGTGGCGATTCAGGTGGCTGGGTTGTCGTATGCTGTCGTAGCTTGGCGTAGTGCAGGCAAACCCACGCATAGCATGACCATTTGAGCACGCGCTCGCACAAAAGAAAAAAAAAATCTTCTTCTCGTTCTTCAAATGCCTTGACAATAATCGATGTAAACAGAAATAAAAAAGAAAAAGAAAAAAAAACTGCTGAAGTGAAAAAAATAGGAGAAAGAGATAAAAGAAAACTGAAAAACGAAAGAAGACTGCCCAGATTCACCCTTCCGTCAGGCTTGGTACCACTCCGCAAGATGCTTTAATTTCGGAACGTTCTCTTCTCTCCATATTACTCTAGCGTTGGTTACCAACTTTCTTTTCAAAATGAAATTTGCTTTTTTCTGCTGTGTCTATAGGTAATGTTTGAGTGAACGAGCTTGGCATTGAACGCCCATTCAAAAACCCTCGCAATATTTGCGACAATGATCGCCTAAAGGGGAAATATTCTATACGTGTGCTAATAATATTTTTGGTGGAACTGAGCCGGTTAACTATTTATTTATTTTCACACTTATTTATGCAGTATTTGATCAACTGTCTCGGTAGTAGAAACTACAATCAGATTTACTTTATATTTAATAATAGTGACGTAACGCCTAATTTGCAGATGACAAATTATCCTTCTGTGTTTAAGTCCCCGCTGAGAAAATGGCTGCCCCAAATGTCACAGAGCCATCACAAAAACCTCCAACGCGCAAATTTTCAGGTCCCTGTAGTATTGCTGGAATCCAGCAGTATTCGTGCAAAGTATCTTCCCTAAATAAGGATTTCATGTGAGACAGTTTTTCGGGTTGGTGTTTTATGTTAAAATTATCAGATTTATAAGAGCGTTAACTGTATCTTCCAACAAGGAAGACACACTGCCTGAGAATTCTGATTGGAATTCTGATTGGAATTCTGATTGGAATGAGAATTCTGAGGAATGGTACAAATAACGTGCGTTACGTTTTTTTTTCCGTGTAATGGTAACTGCTAAGCATTGCCCTTTTTTTTCGGAGATAACGTGCAGCAGTAACGCGTTCCTGTTTCGTTAGCGTAACAAGTAACGTGTTTAGTTACATGAAATTTTTTTTTCGGTGACGCCTACAATACTACATAATTGCTAGTTGCAAGTAGGGCTTTGTCAGTCGTCGTCTTGTCCCAGTATTAGCACTTACCAGTTTCAAAATGTTCTTATACGAAGTATTGCTCGAACCTAGACACTAACTGATACGCTTTTGAGAGTGGCCTGTCTTAATTGGAGTTTGGCGATCTTGTTTTGTTTTTGAAGGCGCCACAAGCCACCGCAGTCATTGGCGCAGCGCTCAAAGTATCTCCTTTTTTTTTTCTGTGTTGCTCGTAGTAGTTTATGCGCATTTGGCTTCACTCTTTTTTTTTTTCATATTTTCTAAGCACGACATTATTGCTGGGTGGACGTTGATTTGGTTTGTATTAGCTGTGCAAGAAATAGCGCACCTTTCCGGCTTTCTAAGCCCATTTGATGCTGCATCTGACAAAAGTGCCTGGTCTGGCAAATAGTAGTCGATCAATATAGTCCCGCCCCTTCCTCTATATATCTTACCGCTACACTACTATGTATCACCTTACGTTAGAGTTACTAAGCGTACCTCACCTGCAAGTATCGCTTTTGCAGACGTGACTCCGAGGATCGAGAGAGAGCAGTAACGATAAGAGGGGTAACACGAGGCTTGGCATCATATTACCCTTGAGTGATGTCGCACGTGCTCGCCTACATGCTCAAGTAAAAGCCCTCACGTTGATTACATTTGTACTATACTTCACTGATAGCGCAAGCCATAAACGAAAATGCGTATTAGAAGCAATGGTCAGTCTTATATCTTACTATGAGTGATGACCCCCTTAGACGCGAGAAAGGTTGGTCCATGTATAACACATCGAATTTGAAGGAGACAGATCAAACAGGCGTTAACACTATGCATGTTTACCGCAAGATGCAGTGACGTAGCCAAGCAGGGGGAAAGGTTCAAACTTATCCGAAAATTTTCAGTTTTCCTTGCGTATATATACACGCACATATGCAAACGCACGCACGAACATACATAATAACAGCTGAGCCCCCCCCCCCCCTTCCCCTGAAAAATATTTCGGCTACGCCCCTGCAAGACACTAATCCTTCCGTTGCAAGAACCCCTACGTGACATTAGTAAGTGAAAGTACGGTAGTTACTACAGCGAAAATCGGTTGTGTCTATCAGTGTCATTTATTAACTCTGAAACGTGTGCCGTCGTGCTACCTTTGTCGTTCTTTTATCAAAACAGTGTCATTTACTGACTGACGATGATTCTCTCCCGCAGTAAATGCTGATAGAAAGAGAAAACTTGGGCCGCTGCTAGTCGATCTAAACCCTCGGGAGAGCACGTATCTGGACGCTAACGTGCGAATATTTTTTCCCCTTTCAAACAGGCTAAACTAAACGAAATACAAAACGATTAATATCAGACAATATCCCAAAGGTGCAAAATGAGTCAGCTTAAGCCCGAATATTATTCTGTGCTTCTGTATAGAAACTATTGAGGCTCTCTTGTGCCACTTCACCCAATATGAACAAGATCGCAGGCTTCAGTGTACATTAGAGAGTCTCGAAGATCGGCTTTTTTTTTTCTGAAAAGAGAAAATGGTCTCAATAGTAAATCAGCGTTGAAAGGCACACGAGCCCTCCTGCAGTACGTGAAGAAAACATCAGTGAGCGAGCACCTGTGAAACCCTGCCCTATGTGTGCGGTGTGAATTGTCTCTCTCTCTTTTTCCCTTTCTGCTTGTCAACCCCACTTGCAGGGTAGCAAACTAAAAGCAGTGTAGTGTACCTTTCCAATATTTCAATATTTTAGTTCACGTGGTGTCATTGAAGGTTGAACTTCTTAATCCGTTTTACCAACCAAATACGTGGAAGTGGAAGGGGAAGTGTGACAACTTCCTTTCAGGTAATTGTGATAAAACAACAAGCTACTTATGATTTTTTTTTCAGTCGCAATAGATTGCATGGGTACAGCACATCTTTCAGTTACTCTTGGGAGCAGTATACAGCCATCCAACAAGGACAGCTCTTCGAGTCAATGAGGCGATGGTCTATAGACCCAGCTGACCTACGTAGGCAAGATACCCTATATATTGTTTTCGTGCAGAAGTAACGCCGTGACCCGTAACCACGCTCATAATACTTCACGTCACGACTTCTTGATGCCAGCTTCTCATGTCACAACTGAGTACTCGGCGTATTCTGTGCCATCACCCACAGCACCAAGGCCAAGTCCGTTTCAGGGTCAGACACTCTCATATTTGGTTCTTTACACTTCCAGCTGCAACATTTCATCTTCAACAAGTTGTGCAACTTCTAATTAATCAAGTACAAGTTTTCATAGATAACATTACTTCGAAACTGCTCCAGACGCACAAAAATGTTATATAGCTCAACTGAGTGGTGCTTGCATATCTCGTTGTACGAGCAGAGAGGCTCAGGTCGCCCAGGAGATGACGCGTTACCCGGCACACGGTCAGTCAAACCTCGTGCAGCCGAGTGCGCCTCCTCGTTGGGATTGAGCGAGGCACCCTCAATGGTTCCAAGGTGCGCAGGAAACCAGACCAATGAGTGATTTTTGAGGTCTTTGACTTTTTGAATAATCTGTAGGACCTGGGGAGCCACCATGCCCATCTGGAAGGCCTTGATAGCGGCCTTGGAGTCTGAATAAATTGTGTCATGTACACCGTCCGTCAATGCAAGAGCAATGGCAACCTGCTTTCAACGCTGGAACTAGAAGTGCGGATGGTAGCGCAGCTGATGACTCTGCAATCACAGTCGACGACCACTGAGGAGAAGGCTTCTTCTTGAATGTACGAAGCAGCATCGACGAAGCAGGCTCGATCCTTGTCCAAGCGGGCACTGGCGAGCAGAGATTTACCCCTGGCTCGTCTTCGTGCTTCTGTCAAGAAGACTGCTGCCTCTACCACACTCCTCGCTATGCAGGGCCCAAGCTGTTACTCTCCGACTGCTACAAACAAACACTTACCCGAGCCCTGTGGCACTGCACACAATGTACCCTGAACGGTTTCCAAGCCCGGACTGCCCCCTGTGTGGTGGTTATGCGGACTTCGAGCATGTACTGTGGGGCTGCGCCTCTGCCGGTCCCCCTTTCACCCAAGAGGAAATGAAGCGACTCATTAAGGCCCAGGACCAGACCTCTCAAATCCTGGCCGTCCAGAGGGCCCGCGCGAGGGCCGTCAGGTTTAACCTGATGGTCCCCGAGTGGGCCTAGCCAGGTGACGCTGAGTTTACTCGCGTCTATTGTGGACCGAATAAAGTTGTTTCACTCACTCATAGCTCAACTGAGTCTTAAAAATCCTCGCAGATATTTGTTTCCCAGAGGTCGATAAGAACAATCTCGCTGTAGCATCGTGCCTCATTGATTTATATCAGTACTGATTGATGTGCTTGTGCAATAATGCAAGGTATATATGCAAGGGTTTGTTTGGCCCGCTCATTTATGAGTCACAAGCTTTGGGCTATCTAATGATGCAGCTGTCTGTGCCATACGTTGCGGCTGGCATCAACGTGTTTGCTCGTTTTTTTCTTAAAGCCAAAATAAACGTATACGAGGTGCAGCAAAAAACTCTAGGGTGAGATCAATAGGCCTTCATTCCCGGTATCCATAAGTGCAGCTGTCTCAGCAGTGCACAGAAAAAGAAGCACTCGAAACGTTTGTAACGTGTTTACAAAGCAAGGTTTTTTTACAATTTTTATTTTGCTTATAAAAGGAGACGCTAGCACCGTGGAGAGTGGCAGCACGTCTAAGCAAAACTTATTCATGGGACAGAAAGCAGGTAAGACTCCGCAATAACCGAGAAACTGGCGGACGCCACGGCAGTGCTGAAGCGTACAGATGTTTCTCAAGCGATTCGCTAAAACGTTTCTTGTGAACACATGTTAGTTTTACTACAGAAAAATACGAGCACGTAAGAGAACTTAGGACAAGTGCTACCCGAATAATTTATAGCATCGAGTTGTTACAAGATATATAGGGTATTAATGCGTACGCGAACCGAACGCATATATTGGAGAAGTCACGCTGTGGACGTGGCGCATCAAAAGAAGCTTATTTAGGTCTAAGAGAAGAAGGACGGGCCACTAACACAGTCATTTTCTTTTTTTTTATGATACACATCCGAAAGTGAATGGGTTGAGTTTTCCCGGCAAGTACCTCAAATTTTGGCATCACAAAATATTGGCTTACACGCGCGTTTTCTGCAGTGGGAGAAAAGATGAGCAGCACAAACTTTCTTTAGATTTTCCGCATTCTCTCTTAACTTTCGCCTGTGAACTCTTGGAGGCGTATTATGAAAAAAGAAAACAGGAACGCATCTTTCCTGTGACGCGTCCATTTTTCTTTGTAAGAGAAAGTTTCTTGACGCAGACTTTCATAGGCTGATAAGTGGTCGTGTCTTGACATGCCCCCTCTTTGTCTCCGCATTACTGTGCGCTACAGGTATACCCCGATCCAACCATTCCTACCTAAGGTAGTAGAGCTTGTCCTATCGTCTTTCACGTGTTGGTATTTTTTAGTGTTAATGTCAAGATAGCCACCATTCACCGAGTCATTCAGCAACAAGTTTTTAAGCAGGCTTCTTCTGCGTTTACTGGAAAGTTTCTTTTACTGTGATCACAATCACAGCCCTCTTGCACACTGTGCGCACACTTCGTAGTACTGCTGAGGTATTGCACTTACGCTCAAGTGTAGGACCGTGGTTAGAACTGGTTGCGTGGCAGTTAGTTTACTTTCATTTACTTTGCGTCGTAAGCTTGGGAGGCATCTCAGCCGTTGGCAGGAAGCATTGCTTGAATAGCACTCAGTCGAAGCGTGTCCGAACGGATTTTCCGTGACCACACGGACAGTCCGGTACCACCATGCGTGGTCATCTTCAGATGACTTATAGAAATAGTTGACAATCGTGCAAGTGTTACTAATGCCCATATATATATATATATATATATATATATATATATATATATATATATATATATAATGAGATCTAACAGATTGATTAATTTGTGGGGTTTAACGTCCCAAAACCACCATATGATTATGAGAGACGCCGTAGTGGAGGACTCCGGAAATTTTGACCACCTGGGGTTCTTTAATGAGATCTAACAGACAATAATGCCAAGGAAGGTATAGGGGAAGTTATATACCTTCCTTGGCATTATTGTCTGTTAGATCTCGTTATTATTGTGTAAAAAAACACGAAAAACGAGCCTTCAGGTATACACTTGTTTCGCTTATATATATATATATATATATATATATATATATATATATATATATATATATATACATATATATATATATATATATATATATATATATATATATATATATATATATATATATATATATATATATATTTATATATATATATATATATATATATATATATATATATATATATATAATAGTGTTTTATACCAATAGTATTCCTGTCGCATTTCTTTGCCATGAGACCACAAACAAAGAATTCTATAACTATTAGGAGCCTTTTGGTGCATATCACGAAATTGCGCCTTGATTTCTTATGCGCAGTTATAGGGACACAAACGCAAAAATAAGTCAGAAAGTCAAAATGAATTTACAAAAAAGTTGTCAGATGTATTTATATTTCTTATGTTCGCATAGTAGTGCGCATTGATCTCCTTGAAAGTAGCTACTTCCTTTCCAATTACAAATAAAAATCTATAATCCGAGTAAAGTTATTGCCTGTCCACCGAATAAAAGGACACTACAGGAATGGAACATCACTCATTTTTGTTGTGCTGCAGGCTTTGCTACTTGTAAAAAGCACTTCCTAGCAGCTACCATGGTTACGGCGCAATACAATCGCTTTAACTTCTTCGTTACCACACCTATTCATATCGATCACCGGTGATCGACGCTTTTAGACTGTCAATTTTGGCATGCTAAATTTGTTTCTCGTGCACCCAGCGCTTTCTAAGAGTTTCAGAATCAATTTGAATTGGCCCGTTTTGGCAACAAATTTTTGACAGACCTACCAATGTGCGTGTATTGTTAAAAAAGTGCACTATAGGCTGGCGAACTACAAAGAAGTGAGCGCCCCCCGGGATTCTGCGACAGTAACATCAAAGTTCTGTTATGAAAAGAACCTTTGCAAGCCAAATATAGAATTACAGGGTCCGCTTCAATATTTGACAATGTGCAGCAATAATAATTGCTAGAAATTCACGCCAGCTATTCACATTTGTTGCCATCAGTCAGGTAAAATTTGTTCTAGAATATTAATTACGAAAGTCCACTGCCTTCTTAAAGTATCGAAGTGGCCTTCTCTGACAGTTCCCAGCAGCTTTGGTTATCCTTGCGTTGTTATATCAGAAAACAAAAGTTGCATCTAGTGTCACTAGTCGATCCTATGACGTCGTTTTCATGCACCAGCGCTGTAAAACACATGCGCTGCTCGAAACTGTCTTGCAACCCGACCTAAATCGAATAAGGATGAGCTTTTAATTTGAGGATGGCAGCATCTCAGCTTCGAGTTTTATGACGACATTGTTTTTTGTCAGCCTAAGACATCCTCAGCCATTCATAGTTTTTTTTTGTTTACATCTTCAAGGTGTCTCGTCCACCGCAAGTGCGTATAGCTTCTGATCTTTGTGCACAATCTTATAGCAACTGTGGTTCTATACGTGGTCCCTAGTTCGCTGAATTGCAGTGTGCTAATGCGGACTGCAGAGCTTCTCCCAACGACAAGAGGGCCCCCAGAGCACGTCTTCGCTCTGATTACTTCGCAGTGCGAAACGTTTTAGAAGTGAGCGCGATATTGTACTTTTTTAATTATGATATGCGCAAAAATGCAAATAAATATGCTTAGATGCATATATTTGAACGCCAAACTATGCGGAGTGAGGTGGCTCACGGAAAGAGGTGGCGCTACATGAAATAGTGAAGTTCATTAGACACATCATTTTTAGAGCGATTGTTCACATCATCATCATCATCATTATCATCATCGTCATCATCATCATCGTCGTCGTCGTTAGCCTGACTACGTCCACTGCAGGACAAAGGCCTCTCCCATGTTCTACCAGTTAACTCGGTCCTGTGCTTGCTGCTGCCAAATTATACCCGCAAACTTCTTAATCTCATCTGCCCACCTAACCTTCTGTCTCCCCCTATACCGCTTGCCTTTACTGGAAATCAGTCAGTTACCCTTAATGACCACCGGTTATCCTGTCTATGCGCTACATTCCCGGCTTTTGTCCATTTCCTCTTCTTGATTTCTACTATGATATCCTTAACCCCCGTTTGTTTCCTAATCCACTCTGCTCTGTTCTTGTTTCTTAAGGTTACACCTACCATTTTTCTTTCCGTTGCTCGCTGCGTCGTCCACAATTTAAGCTGAACCCTCTTTGTAAGTCCTCAGTTTTCTGCTCCGTAGCTAAGTATCGGCAAGATACAGCTGTTAAATACCTTCCTCTTGACGGATAGTGGCAATCTACCTGTCATAATTTGAGAGTGCTTGCCAAATGTGCTCCACCCCATTCTTATTCTTCTAGTTACTTCAATCACGTGGTTCGCCTCCGTGGTTATTACCTGCCTTAAGTAGACATACTCTTTTACAACTTGAAGTGCACTATTACCTATCTCTAAGCGCTGCTCTCTTCCGTGGTTGTTGTACATTAATTTTGTTTTCAGCAGATTAATTTTAAGACCCACCTTCCTGCTCTTTTTGTCTAACTCCGTAATCATGAGTTGAAATTCGTCCCCTGAGTTACTCAGCAATGCAATGTCATCGGCGAAGCGCAGGTTACTGAGGTGCTCTCCATTAATTAATTCTTATCCTTAACTGTTCCCATTCTAGGCTCCTGAAAACCTCCTGTAAGCACGCAGTAAAGCGCATTGGGGAGATTGTGTCCCCTTGCTTTACACTCTTTTTGATTGGTATTCTGTTACTTTCTTTATGAAGCACTATGGTAGTAGTTGATCTCCTGTATATTTTTTCCAGGATGTTTATTTATGCTTCATTGGCGCCCTGATTCCGCAGTGTCTGCATGACTGCTGATATTTCTACTGAATCAAACGCCTTCTCGTAATCTATGAAGGCTATGTATAGTGGTTGGTTATACTCTGAGCATTTCTCTATTACCTGATTGATAGTATGAATGTGGTCAATTGTTGAGTAGCCTGTTCGAAATCCTGCTTGTTCCTTTGGTTGATTGAATTCTAATGTTTTCTTTACTCTGTTAGCAATTACCTTTGTAAATAGCTTGTATACTACAGAGAGCAAGCTGATCGGCCTGTAATTCTTCAAGTCCTTGTCATCTCCTTTCTTATGTATTAGGATGATGTTAGCGTTCTTCCAAGACTCTGGTACTCTTCCCGTCAGGAGACACCTCGTAAACAGGGTGGCTAGTTTTTCTAACACAATCTCTCCTCCATCTTTCAGCAGATCTGATGTTACCTGATCCTCACCAGCAGCTTTGCCTCTTTGCATGCTCTCCAAAGCTTTTCTGACTTCTTATATCATTACTAGTGGGGTGTCATCTGAGTTACTGCAAGTTCTTGTAGTGTTAAGGTCGTGGTTGTCCCGGCTACTTTACAGATCTCCGTAAAACTCACCCCTATTTTAACTATCCTATCCTATCCTAAAAAGTATATGAGTATTTGTGTCTCACGAAAAATCATGCAATGCTTCACCGCATGGCACGAGCAACGGATCACCACCTCAGTTCTGACTTCTGTCTATATGAATAAAAACGTTTTGTACAACATTCATTGATTTTATACTGTTTCTAGGTCATTTACCTACAAAATGTATCTTCTGAATTTTCTGACTTTTAAGTATGTTTGCAGATATTGTGTTTTTATTGCACTGTTTACCATCCGGTGACCAAAGCAAAAATTTTATTCATTCAAAAACATTTTTGTGTCTTTACAACCCTTATATGTTTGGAAATAGAAGTTTATTGTGCAAAAATTGGTATACTGCAATGCGTGCCGGAGTATCTTTAAACTGGCAAAAGGGATCTTCCCTTGACATATGAAAAACAACCATTTTCGCGCGGTAAACAATGAATTAAACGCCCCTGTATATTGCGAACATAACGATTGACTACAATAAGCTGTTCGGTGAATTTGTAAGAAAAGATTACGGTCATCACAGTTAAAAAAGTGCACCTTCGTCCTTAACTTATAATACATATTTTATCTGTTTTGTTTATGTTTCTTGGTTATTTTGTGGCTTAAGAGTAGCTTTTTTTTTCAGGAGTTATGTTCGTAGTAACCGAGCATTTTTGTGTACGCTTTCATTTAGCTTATATGTTTCCTATCCTGAAACTACCTCGCGTACGATCGAGATACGTACAGAGCACGCTATACGTAGTGTCCCTCTGTGCTCAATTCGAGATAAAGAGGTACTACATGTATACAGTGCGCCACTCAAACCAATATGTGATTGAATGCCTGTTCGGCGTGAAGAAACATCTCGAGCACTTAGTCGAACGAGCCCAAAACACCTTCATTTACTAACCATCTAACTTCTAGGAGCACATTTGTCTGAGTGGCACTGTGCGCGCACTAGCTCTTTATTTCCTGCCTGTTCCCCTTTTAAGTCCACGCAGCAGATGTTGAGGGACGTGTGTATATGCCTTTATTCACGCCTGCGTCTTCTCATCGCTTTTCTTTCCTTCTTTCTTTCTCATACTCCTTTGTTCAGGGTAGCGAACCAGATGTGCTTCCAGGCAACCTCTCTGCGTTTCTTCTTTATATCTTAATCACCTTTCCCGTTTCCGCGGAGCAAACATTAAGTCGACGTTGATTGTTGAAGTAGCAGCCCAGATATCTCGTAGTGCTACTTTCGTGCCAAGCAAACTTTTATTTTGAATAGAAATAAATTGAGTTTATTGACAAGGCTCCAGGATGACCAGGGGAAAACGCTACATTGAGCAGCGTGAGGGGAACCTGGCCGGCTACACCACTGGGCAGCTTCACAATGGTAAAATGGAAGCACGTGGTATGAATTATTTTATTTTTGGTATAAAATACAGTTTTAGTGACCCGCATGTCGTTAGCGCACTTAAAATCACCAGCTTGAACGGCCCTTCTGACGTTGCAGTTGCCTTGTCCCAATGTTACCCGCCGTTGTGGTGCAGGTCCCCGACACTATTAGCAGCAGAGTGAAGGTTCGCAGCAACAAATGTCATCAAAACTTGCCGTGACAAATGTCATCGGTGACAAAAGCACGACACTCAGCCATTTCGAGCATGGAGGTTCGTTTGGCGGCACCCCGTGGAAAGACACATCCGTTTCACTGCTGCCGCTTAAGCGGTGTACACCATTCGGCCATTGAGTAACATCACATGCATGCCGCATGTTGTCGAACTTTCCGTCAAAGCGACTTTCGTGAGCGTGCAAAGCACACGCAGCAGTATGCGATACCGAAACTACAACTGGGACGCGGCTGCGTGAACGGAGAGCAGTCAGTTGTAAACGAAACTTTTCAACCACTCGCTACCTTCTCTATAGTAACGCCAAGCGGCTCCTTTTTTCATGAATGAAAAAGAAACGGATAAGCAGAATTTAATTACATGTTGTAATGCATGCAATTTTTTTTATGGCAAATGGTTTGATTACTAGTGACTAATTGTACTCGGGTTTCTTGACGTCATTGTTGTCATACTAAAATGTCCCACTCATGGCGCACAAGGTGTCGTACATTTACTTTAACTTCTCGATTATAGTACAGCGCGGCTATAGATAATAATAACGTTTCCAACGATCCACAGTATTGGTCTTTCACTCTAATGTAAATTGTAATTCAACTTTAGCGTCCCTTTAGCTTTTTTTTTGCTTCAGACGCCGCCAGATTGGCCCCAAAATTGAACGTCTCGCATAAAATGCTCACTAATATGCAGGAGTTGCCACACTTGCTGGATTTATACGCACGGCTTGATGCCCATGCGCTCTGCTTAGTGCTTCTTGGTGGTCACCATAGATTTTCTTCACACATCCTTATAACTGTGATACGTAATGACATTAAAAAGACAAAACCTTTTCTGCTGGTGATAACAATGACAACCGTGCTCCAGCCGCTTGCTCTCATTTTGTCGGCCGTGTTGCGGCCTCATTGAGCGGCGAAGTAGCGCCAGCTCACCGGTAGGCTTACCTCTCGCGCCAGAGGAGACCTGCACACATCAGCGGATGTAGTCTGGCACTAATCTGACACCGCGTCAGGGGGTCGGTCCGGCGAGTGTTGACAAGGTAATCCCGAATGACCTACCACGCGTTAGCCTAATCACCTACAGCAAGCGAGCGCTAAGAGCGCCGGATCTAGGCAGCACTCGGCAGAGCGCAGTTGGGCGTTGAGAGATGCGTGCCATCGACGACGATCTCGGCCGCGGCAGGAGGCATCGCTCGCTGCGGCCGCCTCGCAGTGGTCGTCACTGTTTCTGGAAAAAAAAAACTAACATGCAAAAAAAGACGAACAACAAATGTGCCAAACAGTTGATCGCAACCAATTTCGTAAGTTGCACCTTGCAGCCGAGCGAAGCTCATCGGATGTTGCACCTTGGAGCTGTGCGAAGCTCAAGGAGGAAGTGGGAAAAGCGACTGTCACATGAAAGGTTTGGGAAGTCAAGTGGAGAGGTGCTTCTCGTGTGCTACCTTGTGCGCAAAAGATGGGGTATACCAAGGATTAAAAAAAAGAAGTAAGTAGGAGAGACGGGAGTTACGCGAGCACACAGGCCCGGAAAGACTCCACATTTAGCAAATCTGTCACCCAATGCCGTTGGCCTTGAAAGACGAAGCGGCGCCTCTGTATCCTTTCATTAGACGAGCACCAAGTGATGACGATTGTGAAATCATTCGGAGAGCCATTTAGCGTCTGCTGGAGCGCATCGCGCAACTGCCTAATAGCACGGGGTGTTATTAGACGGCGTGGGTGGTGAGGATTCCCGCAACAGAGATCTAAGGTGCCGGCTGCTCCTGAATAGACTTGGTTGCCGTGGGTAACCAAATGAACGCCGTATGAACGGAGCCGCCGGAATTGTGCAACTGAGGCACTAGCGCTTTCGCCCACTAGTTCGTAAGCAGGCTAAAGCTCTTACACAACCCACGTTTGCATGTAACAGCGAAATATGGGGCAATCACCACGCCGTAGTTGTGCTGTGCAGAAGGGTTGTAGAAATTGTATAGATTGGCGAGAAACAAAAACCAGGTGTCATTGTATACAAAGATAATGAAAATAAGTAAACTAGGTTGCATTTATTTCTTAAAAATGTTTACAATACGACATGTATGAAATCCGTAGTGCATCCTCAAGCCTCATCAGTAAATACGTAAGGAATCGTCATGCCTATACATTTAGCCAATATCATAGCATTTCTCCAGCCAATTACTAGCAGCAGCATGCCCCAACAATGCAAACAAAGAGGAAAAAAGCTTAAATGAAGTCCTGAGGACACTAGCCAGGAAGGACCCGCTGGAGACCTCGGCTGACCATTGGCTGCTCCCACGTCGAAATTTGATAGCCATGCCTCTCCCCTTTTTAAACCTATTTTTTATTGCACATGCGAATGGTTCGCATAACCTGCTAGTTATAAAAAGATAGAATACCGTGTGCAGATGACACTACTGTATTTCGCACAGCCAGTACGGAATACAACCTTTACAAAGTAGTTGATAAGCGTCGCTAAAAACCATGCAACATGGTTGAATATAAGGTCGTTCGAGCAAAATATAACTAAAAGCCCCTGCACATTGTTGCTGTGAAGTACACCCGATTACCAAACAGCAGATCTTCAAACATCACTAAATGTTCTCTGCGACGAGCGGACTGAAAAGTTTCAGCAATCGATTGAGACAACCAGTTGCGTTAGCCAACAGTACTGAGTTTCACCAAACTACATGCACTGTCTACATGACGTTCGTGCTTCAGTTCCTCCCGAAACGCTTTAATCGCCTAATATAGAAGTTTATCGCTCATAAAATGTGAATAAAATACGCACAAAAATTGTTTGCTATACAAAAAACCGCTAGACATGCATCATATTGCAATATATCCTCAAGGCTGACTGGAAGCAACCACTTTGCCTCTTTTCTGTTGCCAGAAACAGCGTTCCACACACTGGCAAGGAAACAAGTCAGGAGCTAAAATAGGTGTCGCAACTTTGCAGGGAATCCCATTACACGACTGTACAGAGAGGTTCACTGTTAAAGGGAACACAGGAGTGCGTGTCGTCGGCTTGGCGTCACCACAGGCCGGCTGCAGCAACTTGTTTCGCGCTGGAGGAGTGAGCTCTGTGGGCGGCGCTCGTTTCTGGTCTGCTACAGTTGCGTCTGCGTCCTTTCAGCTCGTCGGGAAGCCAGCCGTGGCCGCGCTTTGAAATTTGTCAGCAGGCTGCATGGCCACACTAAGATGGAAAGCTTTGGTAACGCTGAACAGAAATTAGAGTATGTAAAATACTACCTCCTTGATATTATTGGTGGTTAAACAAGGATGCATGACTTCTTCTTTACGGGTCTTTTATAACATAGCTATATAAGGGAATATTTTTCTTTGTGGTAGCAATTCTGATTTGACTGCTGCAGTGCGTAAGCGGAACAAAGAGTTTACAAGCACCTTTAACTGGCACCACCACAAAGCTTTTTTGAGGCGGGCTATTCTTTATTTAACGAGAAGATGAACGAAAGATGGCAATTCGGCTGAGTGTCAGGTGACAATTATTATGTTAAATATCCTTCTCGTCACTTTCATTTTACCTCGAATGAAAGCGGCAATTTTTTTTTTAATTTTGCGACTTCGGCCGCCCTTCACGACGAGCTAAAGCGCGGCCGCAACTGTAGCAGACGACAAACGAACGCCACCCCCAGCGCTCACCGCTCCTGCGCGAAACTTGTTGCCTCAGCCAGCCGGCGGTGCTGAGCAAACGACACGCGCTCCAGTGCTCCCTTTAACAGTGGACCCCTCTGCACGTCACTATCTCACAACCAACTGCTATAATTGTTAACGCTGCCCGAGCACTGTTCTGATTACAGCTTGACTGTGTAAGATGAAGGCGGCGTTGTTTATCGAACCAGAAGTAACAGTGAGCGCAATCCGTATTTCTTTCATTCATACTGGCCACCTCTAAAGTGTCAACCACTGGCACGCGTATGCTCGCGCCAACGCGTAAAAAGCGTCAAATGCGGCTCTCGGCGTCGACGTCGAGAGGCGCATTTGACATCTACGCCATCCGCCAAAATATCAACCCAGGACTGATATTTTGGGCACGCGTACAGCGGCGTCAACCAACCAGAGGCCGTGCACTAACCAACCAGAAGCCGCGATGCCTCCGAATGCTCTCCTAACGGCCGCCGCTTAGAAGGCACGGACGAGTGCTGGAAGCAAGCACGGAAACTGCTCCAAACGTTCCTGAATGACCACTTTGTAATCTAGAACGACAACGACACGAAGAACGACTGCGAGTGCTACCATCGTGACGCGATTTTGTGCCGAGTTCGAGCGACGCCGACAAATCCAGCAAATTCAGGCCGGCTGTGCTTGGGCCGGTCCTGAGTGCAAGCGTCGGCCGAGCGAAAACACCGTACAGACTACTGGATCATGACGGTGTTCCTGTGCGTTGATCTGTGATTTTCTGTGCTAACAACGAGTGCAAACAAACTTCGGAGGTTCGAAGCTTTGAGCGTGAGCCCTTCGCCTACCACGGAGGCAATTCAGAGCGGTGTCATCTGCATCCAGCGTAGCCCTCCACCGTCAAGTTCGTATGAACCAGCTCATGCGAGGAACATCGGCTGAAAAAAATCGATGGTAGTTTCCGTCGCAATATACACTCTATATACCAAACCCGAAACATCACGTAGTGCATACGGAGGAATTTTTATCTGCACTGTGTTTGTTTTCAACATCGGTATTCATCATCGCTCAAAGCGAACCTCGCACTAGGCAGCACATTTCGGTGATGTGAAAACGTACGTACCTATATAAGCGTATTCGCAGATTGTACGACGCTGAAACATTCGTTGGCTTCGGTGCCAATTGTTTTCGTGTGCTGCCAAGCTAATAACAAGCGTGCGCCGGTTGGTAGCAGTGTAATGTGATTTCGTGTCGGGTACCAGTGACGCTGACACATTGAGCTGTCAGTGGTCTCATTTCCATGATGTACAAGATAGAAACTCGAACGTGCGTTGCTGTGGTGATCAAAGAATAAAGTTGCATAAACAAGTGCTGCTGGAATTGCTTGCTATTTGACTTCTCGCTTGTTCTGCTTCTCTGCCACGCTCAGTTGCACATACGTTGTTTGGCAGCATTCTAACACACACTTTCTTAATTTCTAGTTAATTCTGATACTCATAGCTATAGGCATACACTGGCGATTCTCCGTCATTTTACAGTTAACTATAACACGAACTTTGTTTACAGCTGGACAGATAACTGAAAACCTTGTAAGTGAGAAGCACCTGATTTGAAATCAGCTGCACGATGACACGATAGTATACGAAGAGAAGGTCACCACATGTATGCGCTGAATGAATGAAGGTGCACTAGTACTGTACTGCAGTTTGTTTAGAAGAAATGCAAACAGTGCCTAATGTGACTTATGAGACCATTCAGAACTGTCCATGTATTTATCTGTTCCTCCGGACTGTTGTGAGCTGAAAAATTTTTAGATGGTTTCGAACATTGAATCTTTGTGTGTGTTTCCAAGGGCTGCTTCTTTTCTGGTCGATTTTCTTAGAATACACATTAACTTGGACTACATATGCATGAGCTCAAGCGTATTCAAAATATCCAGATATTCAGTTTATCTATGTTAGAAAACTTGCCAAAACTTCCGATTGATTGATATGTGGGGCTTAACGTCCCAAAACAACCATATGACAATGAGAGACGCCATAGTATACAGGGCTCCCGAAATTTCGACCACCTGGGGTTCTTTAAAGAGGTGGTGACACCAAATTTGTGGAATGTGTGTTCTTTGCTGTAAGTGTTTCCTTCAGCTCCAGGAAGCATGACACACGCACCAAGATTCGTGTATTTTCGCTAAATAGTTTAATATTGCTCTACTTATGTGGACGATTTTCGGTTTCGGTTTCGCACCGCCGAGTTCGGCAATGACGTTGATGCATAGGTGACCAGGCCACGTGACCACGCAATGCTGTGACGCACATCGCGCTGAGTTGCTTCGGCTCTCACACACATGTGCCACAGAAGCACCAGCAAAATGAACGTGCTGACAGTCGCCATGGCTAGCTGCAGTAGCGTCCAGGCAGTGGCAAGGCAAAAAGTAGCCAGAAGAAAACAAAGCGTTTATATTTGCAACGTATGCACAGAACGTGGACGAGGAAGCCACCTGACACTAGATGCGCTGGCCTTTTATATGCGCTGATGCGCTGAAGGAGCACGAAGCAGCGCCGCTGTTAGACGCGCGCGGCGTCTCTCACATACAAGGACGCGTCGAGGGTCTCTTCGAAAGCACCCGGTGTCCTTCACGGACGCACCGTTTAGCTGTAAGGGACGCCAATACACTCGTCACTATAGATCTGGTGCGACGTCACGACAACTGCCGTTTGCTTCTTCTATTCTGAAACGTCAGTGCTGCTGTGCAAGCGATGGGTCCAGATTGTGAGAGAGGGCATTCAGCTACACATTTAAAAGTGAATTAAAATATATTCTACGCACTTGTTTTGTCCGACCTTCCACGTGGAAAGTCTTTGCATACAGAGGAAACCCACAACAGGCTTGGGATAGCCTCGAAATTTGGTGGCACCATGCCTTTAACATTCACGCAAATCTGAGCACACGGGCCTACAACATTTCCGCCTCCATCGGAAATGTAGCCGCCGCCACCGCCGCCGGGATTTGATCCCGCGACCTGCGGGTCACCAGCCGAGTACTTTAGCCCCTAGAACACCGTGGCAAAGTTTGTCTAAACTTCTGTACAGTGCTCTGGTTCAATTCTATGACCGGTATCTGTCGCATCGAAAATTTGGGCACGCTTTATTGCAATGTAGCGTATTTTGACTACTGATGGCATGTGAAAGCCTTCTACGCAGTGCTTGGCCGCAATCTCAAAACCAATATCTGTCTGATCAAAAAGTGTCAGTTACATTTTGTAGATGGTAATGGATATTTAACTACCGGCAAATTTCGAAAGCCTTCAACACAGCACATATCTACAATCACAATTCAGCTTAGAAGCCATTTGTAGTTCTCTCTAACATTCAAATAAAGTTATTAAACACTGGAATGATCTACTTAAATTGGTTCATGATACCAGTCGGACGTTTTGTAGGCACTTGTTCTATATCTCTCATTTATATATTTCTCTCATTTTTTACCGTGCTCCACTTAGGAGGTAGTGATGTTTGTGTACGTTGGCACATTTATTGTGATACTACTGTTTCAATGCTTTCATTTTGTATTTATGTACATAACTCTTGCAGTAGCCGTGCATTGGGCGGCAGTATTTGAAAATGAATAAATATACCATCCGAAAGTGTTCCACGCAGCACTCAGTTCCCCCCTTATGACTGATACCTGTTGCGTTATGAAGTGCAGGGTGTGGTTTATTGCATTGGAGAACAGTTTGGTTGCAGACAACATTCAAAAGCCTTCCGCGTAGAGTTCAGTTGCAATCTTATGACCGATATCTGTGGCTTCATGAAGTGTTGTATGCGATTTGTGTTTTTAGAGAATATTTTGACTACAAAAAAAGTCCAGAAGTTATTCATACATATTTCAGTTGCAGTCTTCTGAGCAATATGTGTCACATGATGAAGTGCCAGGCCCAGTTAGTTATGTTAGAGCGTATTTCAGCTACAGACTGTGCCCAAAAGCATTATACGCAGTGCTTGGTTCCTATCTTATGACCAATATCTGTTGAATCATTAGGAGCCAGGTGTGTTTTCTTGCATTAGAGGATATTTCTAAAACACACATCATCAAAAGTTTTTTAAGTAAGGCTCAATTGCAGTCTTACGACCTAAATCTGTGACATCATGAAGTGTCAAGTGTGGCTTACTGTATTGGAGAACATTTTAACTGCAGACAACGTTTAAAAGCCTTCCGCACAGCGTTCAGTTGCAATCTTATGATCGATATCTATGATATCACAAAGTGCCGGGTGTGGTTTGTCATTTAGGAGAATATGTCGACTTCTGACAATGTTCAAAAGCCTTCCGTACAGGGTTCAGTTGCAATCTTATGATCGATATCTGTGACATAACGAATTATTGGGTGTGGTTTGCCGCTTTAATGAATATTTCGACTGGAGACAACGTCCAGAAGTCTTCCATGCAGAAATCAGTTACACTATTATGACCAACATCTGTCACATAAAGAAGTATCAAGCACAGCTAGTTGTGTCAAAGCGTATTTCACCCACAATAAAAATGCCAGAAGCATTCTACGCAGTTCATATCTTATAACTAATATCTGTTGCATCATTAAGAGCCAAGTGTGCTTTGTTGCATTTGAGGATATTTCTATCGCAGACAACATCCGAAAGCCCTTTACAAACGGCTCTATTGTAGTCTTATGTCCTAAATGTGACACATCATGAAGTTTTGGGTGTGATTAATAAGTTATGAGTGCTGTAAGTTATGAGGTGTAAATGTACTGCATGTATGAGGATATTCACAGTATAAATATTTAATTTGGTTGTGGAGGTATAGAAACATGGTGTTTTATATGCCTTGCTTTTTATAAACCTAATTTATAAAGCTGATTTGGCGGGGTGGCCGCCCCTTAGTCACCGAAGAGAGGGGGGTGCACTGTCAGCTCCATAGATTATTATAATAGGGAGGGGGGCGCTAAAGCAGCCCCTAAGTTGACATAGTAAAAAGGTGGGCACTGCAAAGACCCCCCCCCCCCTCCCCTTACGAAGAACCTTGCGCACGCCTCTGATAGACGCACAGTATCCTAGATGTGAATTTTCGTTCGCGGGACAGTGGCGCACGCACCGATGTTGATTTCTGGTGCATACCGCTGTAGTTACTTCGCTCACTACTATGTCAATTACTTCTAAAATAGTCAAAACTGTGATGGGTGAAGCACTATCACTATTTTAACGCCCTATCATATCTTCGTAATCGTACGTACCCACTCCAGTTCAGAACGCGCCGTTCTGTGCTCAGCTAGGACAGTTTTAAGCCAAATATATCAAGCAACAGTGTGCATCGGCCTTGGACGTGTGTGCGCAGACGTGGCCGACGCGTGCCAGTGGTTGCGTGCCCTTTTCCACCACCGGCGTGACTAGACGCTTTTGACGCGCAGGCGCGTGCATACGGGGGCTAGTGGTTGGCACCTAAAATAGATTGTTTGAAAGCGCTGCTTCCTGATGTGCGCTGAAGTCTAGTCACCTGTTATTTTTCATACTTCGCAGGCTCTGTTTATTAACAGAAAAAAAAGGAACAGGCAACTTGTACGATGCTGAAAGAAGCACAAAGACAGATCTGTCACCATACGAACATCTGCCTTATTGACATTTTTCTAATGAGGCGAAGTACTTTTTGAGTTACAAATATAATTCTGATTGATTGATTTGTGGGGTTTAACGTCCCAAAACCACCATATGATTATGAGAGACGCCGTAGTGGAGGGCTCCGGAAATTTTGACCACCTGGGGTTCTTTAACGTGCGCCCAACAAATATAATTCTGACAAATTATTTCTTATAAAGAAAAAGTAGTAGTAACAATAGAGTATGCAGTAAAGATTATGCACTTCTTGGTTTGGCTTGCATAGAGCCCTCCCTTTCTTAAATCGCACAGTTTGATGATTGGGACACCCAGTATATATATATATATTGTAGCGATCAAGCTATGCCTTGACCCAGCGGGTCATTCGCCACGCCGGATTAGTGCCAAAAGGACAGTCTCGCCACGGCTGGACGGAGGAAGCAACAGAGGCCAATCCCACGAGACAGCGCCCCCTGATTGACAGCGGCGCCAACTGTGTGGAATGTTTCCAAAGAGGGTTTTGGAGCCGCCGCTCTATCTCCCGCCTGGGCCACGCATCGTTAGCGCGTTAACCGGCAGACGACGACGGCGCTGGTCAAAGGGCTCTCCCCAGAGGAATCCACGAACCTGGCACCTCTCGAAAGAGCGGCGCTTCTTTAATCCGTCAAGTAGCCGACCGGCCGACTGCCTATGCCCGCCAGGCATTGTCCCTGCTTGCCGGACGACGAGACGTAGTGTCGCCAAGACGCCACAGAGAGGACAACAGGGACGGCGTCTTCCTGGGGGAGACCGCGGCGGCTGCAGCGGATCGCCCCGCTAATTGAGCGAACAAAATTGGCGGACCCTTTGAAGTATGCGGCCAGGATCGTGGGCACTCTCGACTAAAGGCACACACACGACGAGGAAGAGCCCTGCTGGCACCACCACAGTGCAGTGTTCACGTGGACCTTGCATGCTCGCCCCCCCTCACCTGTGTGTGCGTGATTGGTGGTCGACTCAGAGAGGAGGAGCCCGACAGGGCATAAAACGACGCGGCAGAGTGCTGGGCGTCGCTCTGAACTATGTAAAGTTCAACCACCACGCTCGTGGTTTGTGAAACCACTAGTTCTTCTCTTCTGTCATCTCAACAACTCACTGTAAAGATGTAAATAAACCCGTTAAGTTTGCTCAAAGCTCTCCCCTGGTCCTTGGCTCGATGGAGCGACGGCGATCGGCCCCGCTACCCGAGACGGCGGTCGCCACGACGCGCAACAACTGGTGGCAGCAGTGAGATGTGAGCCTGGAGGACGGAGAATGAACAACACGCCGAGATCATGGAGACTGGCAGCTGTGGACTGGTGAGTGCTGGCTTTGGTTTTTTGGTTGCCGGGCTGATAAGATAGAAGTGCAATCTTTTCGCTGGTAGAGGCTACCACAGAAGAAGTTGTTTACGGAACTTCTGGGTAGAGAGTGAGCTGCACCACACTAGTTCTCTGTCATAGATTGGAAGCGTTTGTTGAAGAATCAGCTCCTGATTCTGGGGGAGGAGCTGGGAGCAGAAGTAGATGCGCGGATGAAGAAACACGCAATTGTTAGCGCTATCGATGACTTGAATCTGAGCAGTGAAGATATTAAAGAAACGTGGAACGAGATTCAAAAGTAACAGGAACAGCAGCGTCAGGAAAAGCGTGAGGAACAGGAGCGTGAAATAGAAAGACTGGAGCACGAGATTGCGATCCGCAAACGAGAACTCGAGTCGAGAAAGAGGTCAGGCAGTAGTCCCGAGCAAGTGGTACCTTATCGCAACTTGAAGGCCGAGTTCTGGATGTCTAGGTACATGCAGCCATATACAGATTCAGGGGATATTGGCTTGTACTTAGGATATTTGAGCGGAAGTGCGAGGAACTGTCATTTGAGCGAGACACATGGTGTCAAAGGCTACTAATGGTTCTGCCTTGCGAGGGAGATGAAGCTGTTGCGCGACTCAGTAAGCAGGACGCGAACAACTACGAGATAGTTAAGGCAGAAATGCTCAGTTTATTCGGAACTTCTGTCTGTAGAAAAGAAGAGCAGCTCAGACAAGAGTCTGAAAGAAAGTGCGAAGCTGAAAGACGGGAGTCGGAAAGCGAGGCGCGTCAGGAAGCGCAAGAACCAGAGATCGCGCTAGAAAAGGACCCGCATATTCTCGAATGCATCGATGTAGAGCATGTAGAGAACGAGGTCTTGGCCGGTCTCGAGGTAGAGACAGTATCGGAAGACGGTCCTCGCGAGGATGAGGTGTGTGCCAGCAGCCATAATGGGCTCAGTAAGGAGCTGGAAACCATGCTCATGCCTCGAGAGGACGTCTCGAGATCGTCACATGCAGATAGGGTTAGCACAGTGGCTAATCAGAGAGAGAACGCGATGCTTCAGGAGTGCAGCGATGCCATCGGAGAGGGCTCAGTTAATGATTTCATCAGCGTTGACAAAGATAATTTGGCCCGACAGTCCGTCGTGACGCAGAGTTCGAAAAGCGTTAGTGGGAGGCAAGACCTAGCACCAGCTCCAACGAGCTTCCCAACTCCTGAGGTCACGACGCGACATGATGATGGCATCGAGAAAAAAGAGGCAAGCAAACATCGCCGAAAAAGAAAGAAGCGGAAGCGTTCGGCACCGCCTAAACCTAGGGCAGGTCCCACTCTGTCCCGAGAAAGACGAAAGGGTAGGCCATTATTCCGTTTCAGGAAACGTCCCTGGTGGCGTCCATGGAGGCGCCAGCTGCGAGACAGGCGTAGAGGGGGGAAACGAGGTGCGTTACCCCAACGAAAAGCGCGGTTGCGTTCGACGACTTCGGGAAAGCGGCCTTGCCCGGTAGGTCAAAGTCGAAAGCCCAGAGTGGCTAAATACCGCGTAGGGGAGAACACAAAAGAAAAACGGCACAGGTTTCACCGCTGCTCCTCACGTCCCTTTCAAATTCCTGAGGGGAACAGGCCGAAGTGGAAAATAAGGTGTGACGGCAGTGCACTGCTTAGAGTTTGTGCATTTTGTAACTTCTGGCGTGCTCGAAAATTGCCGGGACCACGACCCCATCGGGTGCGATTCAAAAGAATCTAGTTGAAAAAAGGGAACGGTCAGTTCGAGTAACTTTTGCACAGGCGTGTTAAATATTGTTACTCAGTGGTACGTCAAGATGCGTATTCAAGTCTCTTAAAGTTTGTAGGTTACAAGATTCGGTGTTAGTTTTTTTAAAGAAAAACCGCTGAGCTAAAGGATGAAGGTTAGTAAAAGTGATTTAATCATTAGTAGAAATATACCGAGAAGGTAAAAACTAAAAAAATTGTTATATTTTTTAGTGTTTCAAAGGTTTAGTGTATTATCGTATGCCTTTACTGTCATGTGGATGTGGCTTGAATTGGCATTTAAGGAAGAAGATATTAACATAGACCAGATGATTTCGTAAAATGATTAAGTTTGGCGTCACGATGTAGTCGTTACGCGCTATGAGAATTGAGAACAATTGGCGCACGGTTTTAGCATAAACCAGTGCAAGTGCTGTGGGGTGCTTTTGATAAGTATTGCACCTAAGATTACTTTTGTGTTCAGTTGAGGGGCGTTTTTCCGTAATGATTTTAAGGGGTATTTGGAGTAATCGAAATTTTTAGCTATGGGCAAGAGTATTAGTGTGGTTGCCATTTAAAAGAAAAAAAAGCGTAGGTGCATTGTGGCACATTTGAAAGACTGGCCTGGTTGCCGAAAACTCATTTCCGGCGCTTGCTGGTTCTAGCGGTTGGTCTTTGTGGTTTCAGTGGTGTTGGGAGACTGCGGGTACTGTGATCTCTCCCGTCGAGCAGCTGATACTACCCGACGTCCGAGATCTTCCCGTCGGCGGAGGAGCTGTAGCGATCAAGCTATGCCTTGACCCAGCGAGTCATTTGCCACGCCGGATTAGTGCCAAAAGGACAGTCTCGCCACGGCTGGACGGAGGAAGCAACAGAGGCCAACCCCACAAGACAGCGCCCCCTGATTGACAGCGGCGCCAACTGGGTAGAATGTCACCAAAGAGGGTTTTGGAGCCGCCGCTCTATCTCCCGCCTGGGCCACGCGTCGTTAGCGCGTTAACCGGCAGACGACGACGGCACTGATCAAAGGGCTCTCCCCAGAGTGGTTGCGAGAGGTGCCACGAACCTGGCACCTCTCGAAAGAGCGGCGCTTTTTTAATCCGTCAAGTAGCCGACCGGCCGACTGCCTATGCCCACCAGGCATTGTCCCTGCTTGCCGGAGGACGAGACGTAGTGTCGCCAAGACGCCACAGAGAGGACAACAGGGACGGCGTCTTCCTGGGGGAGACCGCGGCGGCTGCCGCGGATCGCCCCGCTATGAGCGAACAAAATCGGCGGACCCTTTGAAGTATGCGGCCAGGATCGTGGGCACTCTCGACTAAAGGCACACACACGACGAGGAAGAGCCCTGCTGGCGCCACCACAGTGCAGTGTTCACGTGGCCCTTGCATGCTCGCCCCCCCTCACCTGTGTGTGCGTGATTGGTGGTCGACTCAGAGAGGAGGAGCCCGACAGGGCATAAAACGACGCGGCAGAGTGCTGGACGTCGCTCTGAACTATGTAAAGTTCAACCACCACGCTCGTGGTTTGTGAAACCACTAGTTCTTCTCTTCTCTTCTGTCATCTCGACAACTCACTGTAAAAATGTAAATAAATCCGTTAAGTTTGCTCAAAGCTCTCCCCTAGTCCTTGGCTCGACGGTGCGACGGCGATCGGCCCCGCTACCCGCAGACTGCGGTTGCCGCGACGCGCAACAATATATATATATATATATATATATATATATATATATATATATATATATATATATATATATATATATATATATATATATATATCTATAAACATCGCCTTTTATGGTTTTTATTCTGGCTTGCCAGATCCCATGTCCTGGTTCTTTAATATGGCTAGTGTGATGCTTTTTACAATAATTATCAAAAAGTTGCAATACTGAGTTTTTACGTATTTGTTTTACAAGTTGCTTTATGTAGAGCCTCAAAAATCATTTTGGGGCCATAGAATACCTGAAAACCAAACTTAATATTTTGTCGCATTGTACAAGCAACGTCGAGAAGCTCCTGTCACTTTACTGCTGATGCCACGGAGACATCCTTGACGTTAGCTTTCTGATGAAAAAGGGGTGTACATTGTGAACTTTTATGAGAGGAAACACGAGAACGCGTGGCCTGCGTGCTCTGGTGGCTGCTGGAAGCGCGTTCAAGGGGAAGCGAGAGCAACCACTGCCTCCTTTCGCGCCATCTCGCGGCGAGCAAATCAACAACCATTCATTGCTGATATCGAACCAGCGGCAAGATACCACCCCTCCCCCTCTATAAAGGTGAATAACGCGAGAGGCCAGTAATCGCCTTCAAGTGTGAGGGGGTGCTATTTTGCTGCCGGTTCCCTGTCAGCAATAAATGGTAGCTTTTCTCGCCGCGAGATGACGCGAAAATAAGCTGTGGTTGCTCTCGCTTTCACTTGAATGCGCTGACAGCAGCTGCCGGCACACGCAGGCCACGCGTTCCCGTGTTTTCTTCAACAAACATTGACACTATAAATATAAACATGCTGAAAAAAGCGCATTGGACGGCTGCTTGCACAGTTTGTAATGCAGAACCAAATTGAACATCGCGTTCTTGGCTCATCCACTCCCCCCAGCAACTGATGTTGGGTTCCATTAAATAGTGCTATGGTTAGGTATGGTCAGTAAGGGGTTCTGGTCAGTCATCGCTGAAGAAAAATTGGGGCAAACTGCACTTTTCTAATATGAACATCGAATTGGTCTAGAAAGTATGAATGCTAAAGGTTACGATTCTAATAGGTTAGGTATGCGATGATGCATACACAAGCGACTCAACGCCCCTGCAATGCACAATGGCCTTCCTTACCTCCTGAAAACACCTCGATACCAAATCAAACTTACAAAAATAAAATTAAGAATATGATTGCCCTTCAGTGCTTCAAGGCAACGAAGGCCAGACGTTATGAACTCCCGCGGCACAAAATATTTCACGCTGTTAGCAGTTAGTCATTGAAGTTGTTCTATTTGGGGAATCTAACTTCTTTTGGGTACGCATGCGTTCTTTTTTTCAAGGTGACCTAACGAATTTGCGAAGTGAAGAAACAGGGAAAAAAAGAAAGCTGTCTGAAAGAATGCGATATCAGCTGTATT
The DNA here is from genome assembly GCF_043290135.1 of Rhipicephalus microplus. NCBI lineage: Eukaryota > Metazoa > Arthropoda > Arachnida > Ixodida > Ixodidae > Rhipicephalus > Rhipicephalus microplus. The sequence continues at coordinate 290,570,127 of NC_134710.1, read as the reverse complement.
CACTACTAAACGTTATCATCATTCCTCACAAAATTTGGCGCGGTAGCTTTTATAATGCTCTGGTTACGCACCCTACAAACGGAGCTAGGTTAGCGCGAGCGTTTTTGCAGCACACTGAGCTAAGTAAAATAATATGGGCTCAGTGTAGATGCGGACGGGGGCTCTATCATGGCAGGAAGAGTTTTATGTTCATGCAGTTCACATTTCATGCATGCAGAAAACGAAATTGTTACTTCACGTCCATTAAATGGCACCACAAAAGCATGTGTGAGTATAGTTGTGAACGAAACGCTGACTATGGTGTCTACTGGTGCGTCCCGCAGCTGCAACGATTCTGCAAGCAGGAGCACTTTGAAAGCTTCGGAGATTGGCTGCGAAAAAAAAAAGGTCTGGATGCGTTATGCGCTTACCACTACTCTACTGAGGCCGTCCTGTAAAAGTGATCGATGCTCCGCTTTAAGTGGTGCAGCTTAAGTTCGTCCTGACTTGTCGGGAGCAAACACTTCTTCGACTTGAAAAAAAAAAAACGTTATTTCAAGTGCCGTGTAAGTTACTGCCTGGGCAAATCTCGCGTTTTTTTTTTCCTTTCTAAACTTTTCGAGGGTGCGTCTTACGCAACAGCGACTCTTGAGTACGCGTAAAACCACTAGCAAGTTTCATTTGGTGTGACAATCCAAGCCCACTACACCTCGCATTCTTAAAGCCTGCGATGAGCCCGCAATGTAGCGGAAGCGTCACTGAGATAGGAAGGACGAAGACCCAGGGAGGCGGTTGGCTGAAGGAGGTTTTCGATAATGCGTGAGTTGAAGAAACATTTTGGCATACCTTCGAGTGAAGTCCAATAAAAGCTGGCTGGCTGTTCCCGTGCAAGGGCAGTGCTAGTTTATGGCGCTTGCAGTTTCAATTTGAGAATTCAAATGAGTATATAATGTGAAATCACGATGACAGTACAAGTATTCGCAATTTTATTGTCGACCGAGTTGATTAAAAAAGCTGCGTCGTATACAGGGGCCTGTTGTTTCAGTGGCCTGTCCTGCGCCAACCTATTTCTTGTCCGTTTTTTTCAATGCGAAGCATTTTTAGCGAACTCCGCGGCAACATCTATCTATCTATCTATCTATCTATCTATCTATCTATCTATCTATCTATCTATCTATCTATCTATCTATCTATCTATCTATCTATCTATCTATCTATCTATCTATCTATCTATCTATCTATCTATCTATCTATCTATCTGTCTGTCTGTCTGTCTGTCTGTCTGTCTGTCTGTCTGTCTGTCTGTCTGTCTGTCTGTCTGTCTGTCTGTCTGTCTGTCTGTCTGTCTGTCTGTCTGTCTGTCTGTCTGTCTATCTATCTATCTATCTATCTATCTATCTATCTATCTATCTATCTATCTATCTATCTATCTATCTATCTATCTATCTATCTATCTATCTATCTATCTATCTATCTATCTATCTATCTATCTATCTATCTATCTATCTATCTATCTATGACATTCTGCTCTCGAAGCCGTATCGTTAATGGGATTTATAGTATGTCATAATACGATTGTATAAAGAACATTAATGACTGCTCATATCAAGAAAATCATGGTTAATTTGTCATGAATGGTATAGTTTACATGCCATGGCTATGAAGCTCCTACAAGCGTTTCCTGAACTTGATATACCCAAAAATTGCTGATGAGAGATATCTTCATGACCAACATAAATGACAGATGGTAGTATGAAAATCACGATGGGCATGTCACGCACAACAGGATTTACACTCCACGCCCATGGTACGCTTGTGGCCGTTTCTCTAGCTTGATATACACAAAATTTAGTATTGCATGACGTGACGATATGATGAACATAAGCGGCAAGAGTTGATATTTAAATCATGAGATGCCACGACCAAAGTGACTTGCAAGGCACGACGCTCATGGCGCGTCACAGTCGTTTCGCTAGTTCGATATACATCAAAATAGGCATTACAAGACATGACTGTATGACGAACACAAATGGCAGATGGTATTTGCATATTAAATCATTATATGCATGTCATGCATAGCATGTGAGAGGGCCAGAGAGGGCCCACCTGCTCAACTACTCTATCGCAGTTGCATGTTATGTAGAGCACGATTTTCTCCTTGCTGGCTGTTTCGCGTTACTACAATTGCCACAAGGTAAGGGATCTGTCGTTTTTTTATTTTTTTATTTGGGGGTAGTAATTATGCCGCAGCAGATGAATGAACAACCACTAGCCAATCTTTTTTGGTTAAGGGGACCACTGATATATCAAGTACTACTTTTTTCATTCATCGTTTCAAAGGAAGATGAGGTGGGTGTAATAAAGTGATCTATAAAAATATGTTGCACAAACCATAAAATATGGGTAATATAAAAAAGTATGGGCTAGAAGGCAGATCGTTTGTGTTCCTATCGACATGAGTAACCAACGTCTCTACAAGAATGGAAAGTAGCGAGTGACGCTAATCACTGTATTCTGGATGCATAAGAGTCCCTTCATTGTTTGCGTAGCCACACACTCGGATGCTGCATAGTACTACAATACGTGCCCTTCTCCACCGTTTTGAACTTGACTTCCAAGGTAGACACACCTCACTTTTTGTACCACACCGAGGAGAGGACAATTCACGAACGCACCTGATAATGATGCCGTTGATGATGTGTGGCTTAGCCCTTCGTATCGGGTGAGCAAATCCACTGTAGTCCAGCAAAACGGTCCATGTAACATCTACTGTTTATATGCAAAGGTACCTGTCGTGACACCAAAAGTACGTGTACGCACGGCGGCCTGACAGTTACGGTGCTCGAGTGCTGAGTCGACCACAGGTCGCGGGTTCAATTCCCGGCTTGGCGGTTGCATTTCCGATGGAGACGGAAATGTTGTAGGCCCGTGTGCTCAGATTCGGGTGCACGTTAAAGAACCCCACGTGGTCGAAATTTCCGGAGCCCTCCACTACGGCGTCTCTCATAATCATGTGGTGGTTTTGAGACGTTAAAACCCCACATATCAGTGCTGAGTCGAAGGTCACGGGATCGAATCCCAGCGGTCACATCTTGAAGGAAGGCAGAAATGCTCGGGGCCCATGTGCTTAGATTTAAAGGGGCTCTCCAACACTTTTGAAGCGCCTACTTTTTTATATGTCTTTTGCGTAGAGTGATGGCTGGGGATACTTTTAGCAATGGTCTGAGCACCGATGTCGAATGACGTAGTATTTTAATCGTGACATGAAATCAAGGCCTTGCTGCCGACCACATTCACACGTATTTACGCTTGCCAGAACTTTTGCGGTCGGAAATGACTGTGAATTGCTGCAGCCTATGATTAGATAAATGTTACTCTAGAATGTTGTGGTGTGACATACGAAGTAAGGTTACACATACGTTGAATTTTTATTTATTTTTTGCTTTCTCATTGAACCCCATAAGAGACGCGTTCTCAAAAAAAGCAAAAAAAAAAGACCACTGTGAATACAATGCACGCCAGAGATGCTGGCTAACATTTTGCCACTGAATTTTCAGCTTGCGGATCGGATGTCCGTACGAAATGCTTCTTTCTTTCTTTCTTCCCTCTTCTTGTTTGTGTGAGTATGTGAGCTGCCTTTTTCGCACGAGCTGTAGGCTCGTCATTGTTGTTGTAGGGGTGCAATGCCCCCTTGTAGTTCGTCGGGTGGCTCACCGAACAACTCACGAAGGGTCAACAGTACTTCATGAGGACAAGTCCGTCATTCCACAAACTTGCTTTTCAAAATAAGACGAGGAGGAAGTGGTGACACGGACTGTTGTAAAGAAGATCATGAAATACCTCGCTTCAAAACAGTAGCACCCACTCACATTCTGTCAAGTCAGGCGTCCGACACCCCGTTTTTTACTGTGGCAACTAGGTCAACATTACGTTGGGAAGAACAAGCAACAATGGTGTTCAAGCTTTCATTACGTAGGCGCTTCCAATCCATTTCATTGGGGGAGCCTTCCTACATTACCGGGTTAGTCAGAGTGAGTGAAATGTGGTCATATTACTCCGCTAAAATCAAGTTGAAGGTAGACATTTGTTGTTGTGTATTGCGTTTTCTAAATCAAGTAAATTAGGACTGCGCGCACTATCAGTGCCTTTATTGCTACATTTTTCTGAAGCCAGGAATAAAAAATGGTTGCTTGATTAGTGTCGGGGGGCCCCTTCAAGTGCAGGTCAAGTAACAGAGGGGTTGAAATTTCCGGAGCCCTTTGTTGCAGCATCCGTCATGATCACATCGTGAATTCGGGATCTAATGAGAACAATTAATTTTCTGATATCAAATATATTCAAAGAGGCCATAACACCCAATTTTCCATCTTTATTCGCGTTATGGGGTTTAATCCTTAGGCGTTCACTAACAAGCTGGCTAAAGTCTTGCGTATTCGATGATGCAGTTCATTTATAATTGGATATCTTTATCCAATTATAAATGAACTGCATCACACAGGCTGCCCGAGTAAGGAAACTATGGCGCGCTCGCAAGAAGTGACGTAAGAAGCTGCTGGCCGAGCAAGCGTTCGCGTTCTGACGAAGAATTTTGTTACGTGGGCATGTACAATCACAGCGCGTACAATCGAGCTATTACAGCTTCCTTTCGCTTCTTACTGGAATTCGAACAGTTTTAGCAACTGAACAAGGCCACAGCGAGGTAGAAGCAACATGCTGATTACGTGTGAGAAGGTGGCTAAAGACGAGTACTTCTATCCATGCAGCACGTGACGTCACACGTATGACGACGAAATAGTGGTTAGCGAGCGGGGCCGGTGTTTTTTGGCATCGGACTTTTAGGGCTTATTTCGTAAAGAAGTACTCTTTTCAAGGCAAATTTCCATATATGTGAAGGTGTTATAAATTCGCAGAATCTATTTTTATCTGAAAACCAAAAATTGTTAGTTGACGATGTCATGGCCTTTTAGAGAACGACAACAACAAAAATAAAATCTCTTTACGCGAAAAGCTAAGCATCTTAGACAGATGCAGTCTTTCCGTTATCATCATAGTCTACTCAACCGCGCTTTGCTTAGTCTGCTGTACATGATGTTTCTGTGGTCCCTATCGTAACTGCAGTCACAACTGAAAGCAAAAACCACTACACAGTGACGGCTGCCCTGACACGGTGGTGTAGTGTCTATGGTGCTGGATTGCTGACCTTCAGGCCACGAGGGAGCATTTTAGATGGAGGAGAAAACTCTTCAGGCCTGTGTATTTGGAATTAGGTGCACGTTAAAGAACACCAAAAGGACAAAGTTTCCGGAGCCCTCCACTAAGGCGCCTTTCATAACCATATGGTGATATGGGAATGTTAAACCCAAGGCATTATTATTATTACACTCAAAGCCATCCGTACGAAAACTTATGGGTTGTCCAACTGACTCGTGACGCGGCAGCTGGAGGCTTGGTCTTCCCGTTCCGACGTAGTAGCGGCTTGCTGCTCATCAACGCGCGCCCTAAAAAAAGCAGAATAAAACAACTACATCCACCTATCCCCCACCTCCGAGAGCGGTGCGACGACAACATTATTAACACAAGAACACCAACCTGAGTGATCACGAGGTGATCATCTGACCTCATTCAATGACACTACAAAGCATGAGAATAACCACACACCAAACGCAAAAAGCCACCACCACATAAGTTGAACAAAAGACAGGCCATAACCCTGAGAATATTACAAACCAATACGTACCCTAGCCGGGCAATCTAACGCCTGTGTTATCCGAGCCTATACCCAGCGGACGCGTGCAAAGCGCTTGAAGGAAGGGCCACACTTGTGGCAGATGCTTTGGGAGCGCGCCAGGAAAGTTATTAGAGAGTAATAGCTGAGTGGGCCACTGTCAAGGTATATGTACACAGGTAGCCAACTTCCATAGACGCTCGTGGATCCAGTAGTCGGCGGCTCCTTGCCATCATAGCCATCTACGTGAGGAGGGGAAAACTAACAATAAACAAAAAATAAAAATTGACGTCACAAGTGGAAGCGGTAGCCACGTCGTTATTTGCCCTATGGTATGTGGGACGAAATTGAATTTTTTCTCAATCGCTTTAACTTTACGTGCCACTATTATTACGCAATTTTATTGCACTGTGTGCCTCGCTAATTGCATGCGGGAGAAAAAAGAAACAGAAGTCAAAGACTGAGAGAGCAACGTTGTTTTATTAGCCAAATGACGTACTTACAATACGCACAAGATAGTTCACAGAGGTAATTGTGTGACAACTGTTCACAAGCACAAGAGCATAACAGTTCGAAAACTCACTCTTCCTATTTGTCGAAACCATTGTAGCGAGACACCAGCTTTGAAAATGTAGCGTCCAGCGTCTCGTTGCTTAGCGTGTCACGTTCACCGTTATCAAAGGCGAGGGCACGCCGGCCGTGTGCCAGCGAAAGCAATCGGCAGTCACATGGGTGGCTGTCTACAAATTCTGTGAGCTAGTTGAGCTCTGAAATGTTACACCAATAAAAGTCACATAAGAATAGGTAAACTATATACTGATTGTATGCACGAAACCTGCACGAAAAAGTTAGCGATGCCTCGTTGACCTGGGAAAGGGATGAAACAAAGAACACGCTGAACTAAACACAAGCTGTGATAGAAGATTGCCTGGATACACCCCCTTCCCTTTCCAATTTGTGGCACTTGATGAAACATTGAGGCATTCGGCTAGTTAGCCAGGTGGAAGATACACCGTAAAGCAAGTTTACAGTTAACTTTGACATATATAAAATTGAGACTATTTGAAGAAAAAATCATTTAGTTTTTAGTTTTGGTTGTTCGTCCGCTGCTCACCTAGTCGCGCTTCAATCGTCGGTGTGTGTTGATGACTGTGGCAGTGGGTTTCTTACACTTTCCGCTCCATGTTTCACGACCCATGTAATTTGACCATGCCAGCCGGCCAAGCGTCGGAGCGGAGCAAGACACCAGGAAGTTCCAGTATCCGAACGAATGCTCTGCTTGCTTCAGCAGCGGTAGCGAATTCCCTTATCCACAGGCTTTACAGCGGGCCCCGCCGCGGTGGTCTAGTGGCTAAGGTACTCGGCTGCTGACCCGCAAGTCGCGGGCTCGAATCCCGGCTGCGGCGGCTGCAATTCCGATGGAGGCGGGAATGTTGTAGGCCCGTGTACTTAGATTTTGGTGCACGTTAAAGAACCCCAGGTGGTGGAAATTTCCGGAGTCCTCCACTACGGCGTCTCTCAAAATCAAATGGTGGTTTTGGGACGTTAAACCCCACATATCAATCATCAATCAGGCTTTACAGCGGAGTAAAGGTGCGTTTTATCGTTGGTTAAAGTCTTCAGTGCAGTGTCCAACGGGTAGCGCAACGATGCGAATTACATTTAAAGCTGAGTGCTTTCATCGGTAGCTGCGGAAACAATGTGCTGTGCAAAGATGCCGTAACAACAAACGTATGTCTGGTAACCCATGTCTTTCAGATAAGAAAAAGGGCAATGGTTCGGAATGCGCTGCTTGCTGTACTTCCATCCATCAATATTACTGCAGCGCGGTTTCCTTCTTGAGCATGCAGTGCCTACTATTCACATTATCAGTGAGCAAATTGCCAAGTTATCTATCACGGTAAAATTCGCATATCTTCATTCGCATGCGCACCGGTAATTTATGAAAGCATAAGGCAAAAAAGAGAAAATCATAACACAGGAAGCGTCCGCAAATATTTTTGTTCTTAGTACCATTTTGTGCAGTGCAATAAATTTGAGTTATTGCGACAACTGAATAAAGTGCCTTCATTTTTTGCATGACTAGGCGTCAACAGAAGATCGCAAGCATTGTGCATGCTACAGAACCTGTGTATGTGTGAAACAAGCCACGCTTCAGATATCATATGTACACGCTGCTACGCTCTTGGTTGCCCTAATCTATTGGTGGAAGATACCACGAACGGTGAATAAAAGTTCAAAGAATAAGTTTCCTTTAGAACCGAGATAAAGTGAACGGTAGTACACTTAAATATTGCTATTTAGTAATGAGTATCATATTAGATTAGCTGGCATTCACTTGAAGCACACTCGTGGATGACTCACCGGCGATCACCTTAGCGTGAGCTTGTAGTGATCAGGGGCATATGAAAAGTAGATTGAGATGAAATTTTGTGCTAGTACACACAAAATGAAGTCCCTTGTTTACCAGCTATTGCATCACATACGCATTATTTTTCTATTCCATCGGAAGGGTTCCCTTCTCACAGTGATGGCGCTTAGCCCCATGTGCAGCTCATCAGCCATCATTTTCTTAACGTATGGGCTTCTATGGAGCCTTCCCTACCAGTGCATATATGCCTTGACGCATATTAGGCAGGGACTAAATCCCAGGTCAATCGTTGCTGCTACCACAGCGCGAGGGCAGGGGCTTGCCACCGTCGCGGCTGCGGTCACTGCTGTGGATTGGCTGGACCAGCGAAGCACTGACTAGTGACAAACTGGCCGACCAGCTTTGGGCCATCTGACAAGCCGAAGATGCGACCTGGTTTCAAGGACTTCAAGCGGTTACCTGAGCCAACGCAATCATCATCGATGGAGGGTGAGAAGAGACAAGAGTTATTTCATTCTTCTCCCCGCCTCGACTAAAGAAAACTGCCGGGCTTTGAATAAAGTTTATTCATTAATTCATCTATCTAGTGTAACTCACTCAACTCCATTCAAATCTTTTGTTACAAACTGTAGTTACATCAAGGGCTCGTTTCATAACGACCAGAACATGACATTCGCGTTTGATTGGGCGTGCGTGTCTCTGTGTGCTTTTACTGCTCACTGGCAAGCACTTCCACTCCTTCACGCATGTGAATATGATAGTTGTCTATGCTTAACTTTTCATTGCGATAGCAACTAAAGGGTCACTCTCGGCTGGTGTTTTACCATCGCCGTCGCCATCATTCACCATATATGTAAAACTCAAGAAAGAAAAAAACAACAATGGACCATCTTCCCGAAGAGAACCCTGACTGCATGCGAAGCAGCAGCGGTGCGCACGGCGTTTACCCGCTTGGAACGGGAGTCGACACGGGAGAGGGAAGAAAGGTTTGAAGCGAATCTCGATGCAGCGTTTATTCGAGAAAACATTTGTTTGAAATGCAAAGACATGGGAGGCGGGACGTGTTTAAGACGCTTGCGCTCGGCTTCCTTAGCTCACGTCTCATCGGTGTTGCTCGCGCGCCGTCTGTATTCTTGAACGCGATAGGTGTTTTTGACTCGCACCTCGTCGGTGTTGCTGGTCTTCCACTGCCGACGCTTGCATTCGGCTTCCCTGGCTGGCGCTTCGTCGGTGTTGACATCGCCATTTGCGAACGTGATCGGCTTCGCTGACCCGAAGCGAAGCCTTCGCCGGCGTTGGGCTTCGCTGGCCAACGCCGGCGACAGACAGGAAAAGTACGCGCACACTATCGGGAAGCCTGCCACGATGGCGTCCCGCCCGGCGGCGCTATCGCGCGGCAAGCAGCGGCGCGTTGGGCTCATTGTCGGCGCCGCGAGATCCTCGAGGTGCACGCAGCGCGCGCACCCGCCGGCTCGCGGCTTCTTTTCGCGGACAGATGGAGAGAGGGTGCGGGCGAGGGGTGGGCTCGAGCTGGCAAGCGGTGGGGAGGGTGAAGTGAGTGAGCTGACGCGCGGCAAGCGCATGGCAGGCGAAGGAGTGAAACGTCATAGCGCACTGCTAGGAGGACGTGAGTTACTTGGCACCGCTCCAACACCTGCGGTGAGGAGAGTGGTGCCGACGAAGGGACAGCGTTACACAGGCCAGTCAAAGAGCTGCTTCGCATCTAAAAAATCGCCCACGCTGGGCGCCCATCTACTCACGATGCGCTGACGCACACTTATTTCCCTTGGCCCGCGAATGGGGGAAGGCGGTGTTGCATGATTGTGCGCACGCGCTAATCCCAATGAGTTTATTCTAGTAACGTTTGCTTATCCTTCGGTGGAGAGAATCGAGTGCTTTCGGCTTTCAACAGAACGATTCCATTAGTGGCCGGGCCCACAAAGGTCACTTCACTCGCTGCACAGGCCCTGTTTGTGAAAAGGGCGCGCTTTTCATACACAACGAAGTATAAGAAGTGGGACACTTGTTAGTTTGCACTATTCTGTTCTTGTGATTATGTTTCGTGCGTCATTTTCGTTTAAATAGCGCATTAGGTGTCGAGCGATAAACGTTGTTAGTTCGCTCTCGTCCTGTGTATGCTGTTTTCCTGCGTCCTTTGTACGTGAACAGCGCGCTGCACGTTTCGATCTGCTTGCCGTTCCCAGCCCTACGTTCCTAGTTGTTTCTATTGCCTTCATTGCTTCGCCCTTGTGGCGAAACTGTGACTTTTTTTAAAATTCGGAGTATTTCTTAGTCGCACGATGTCACGTGTGGTGCGTCAGCGGTGATGTCCACACCCCCAGTGCGCATGATCGAACCTCGCGTATCGTGCCGCATGCTTGCTTCTCGTGCCAACTGCCCCCCTCCCCTCCTCTCTCGCCTCACAAAGTCGACGCAGGCAGCGTCTGCTAGAAAAAAATCAACTGCTATGGACAACCGTTCACTGGACCCCCCATACACATAGGCACTGGATCGCTCATCAGCGTCTCACCACTCGTTAAAGCAACGTTTCTCCTTCATTCAATAAACAAAAATAATAAAGACGAAATAACAATTAAGAAATCCGAAACCATCTTTCGACTCGCAAGACCGATGGAGGCCTTGTCTTCTGGTAAAAATCGACTGCCTGATCTGCACAACCATTCAGTGACCACATCGTATATGTAGGCTTGGATCACACATTAGTTTCCCCCCACTCGCTGAATGCAACTCGTCTCCTTCATTCAATGAATAAAGCTAACAAAGAGGACATAACAATTAAGCATTCCCAAATCATACACAATATTGCAACATTCAAGCAATACTCCCACCACTCTGCGACGCATTTACTCGGGTTCCCCTCGTCGTAAGATGTAGGTGACATTTTTTGTCAGAGTAACGCTTTTTTATTTGTACATATTTTCTTCGTAATATCAATTCTGGAGAATAACGTTCGAAAACAACAATATGAGTGTAAGGGACGCCATAGTGTAGGGCTCCAAAAACTTCGACTATCTATTGTGCTTTAACGTGCATTGATCTTGACAGCGGCCTCCTTCGGGTTAGGACACTAGCGCGACCTACTGGACCTTATTAAATTTCTTTTATCCATAAATCCATCGCACAGTACGCGGGTTTTTGGCATTTTATTGTTGTGTTCATGTGCCTGCTAACAAAAAGACACTTGGCGAAGGGGAAGCCGTAGCCGTATTCTTAAACGTTAGTGCTGCGCAAGCGCTATGCGTACAAGATTGAGCTCAGCTGCAATCGGCGAGAACTTTTTCTCTTCTTTATTCTACCCTTTTTTAGCAGAAATATCAACACGATGACTGTCACAAATTAAGAGGTGATCTATAGTCATTATGAAGGTTTAGTTGAACGAGCAGCAACACTGATTGGCTCCACTCTCTAGACGTATGGTGCATGGTTTCTGAAAAGAAGGGGCCCCCATCTCCCTTGTTTCTTACAGATAATGCATTATGTTCCGCATACATTGAAGTCGCAGACTGCACAGCTTGAGCCTCAGATTGGACCAGCACAGAGGAACAGCTGTTACCATAACGTATAACCAGTGTGCAAAGAAACAAATGAGTGCGAAAGGCGGGAGAGCAACTCCGTGTACCGCGAGACAAAAGCGTCGACAGCTGAAGATTTGGGCGATGGTGTACGCTTTTACGGCCTGCTCACTGGTTATTAAGTGTATTTGGTACGTTGTAGTTTATACTAGAAATGTGTGGGTGCCCGACAGTTCCTTGCTCTATCCCTCGTCGCATGAAAAAGAATACGCACCGCGAACCAATTTCAGAGACTCTTTTGATGCAGTTTCAAACTACGACAATTTTGTTACATGCCTTTTACTGCCATCAGGATCTCATGTTCACGTTTTCATGTGCTGACGGCTGGCGAAAATCAGTATATGCTGACAACATTACTGGAAATCGTGAAAACGAAGGCGCTGAGTGTGGCTGTCCTTTTGTTCAGCTTTGTTTTTTTTTTCTCTTTTTTTCGTCATTTTGGTAGAGGGTGAACAAATTGCACGAGAACATTTTTACGAAGTTCTGATCTTTTGTCACGACTACAGAGACTGCACAATGATAGCCGCTAAAATGGTTTGTGTAATTATTATCACGAGCATACGTGTTTTTTTATTCGTCGACTTTTTTATCATGCTTAGGGGTGCTCGCATTATTGCAGATCATTGAATCGCTTTGAATCGCTTGAAGGAAAGATTGAGAAAACATAGATGCTTCCTTGTTATGGCCTTTAAGTAAAACAAATATATGCAATAAGTATAAGAATTCAATAAAATGTTTGGTGTTCGATTCTGTGTGTGTGAGATTGGCAGAACTGCGTGTTCAGCCATATTTAAGCTTAAGACTTTTTAGCCGTCCGAATTAGTACGTCCCTAACTTATAATTGAAGCAAAAAAGAAGACGTGAGTGGCGTATTGTTGTGGTGCATTTTAGTACTTGGCTCTGTGTAACACTATACCGAGCGTGTGCATCAAAAACGAGGGTGTTACTTGGACCTTTGCATGAAACAGTCAGCCATTTACATATAAAAAATACTATTTTTAGTCACGTGCCTGCAGACATTGAAAACAAGCACACTACTAGACATTTTGCAGCAAATAGTTTTGCGCAAACATGGGTCTCACAGCGTGTGTCGTCATTCAGTAGCCCCTGAAATACGTTATAAATTGCAACAGCCATTACCAAACGGTCCAGCAATGTTTCGACAAGTGAGGCTGGTGATAATACCTAAGACTTCACATGCCTAAACCCCTATTTGATCATAAAGGACGTCGTTAGTGGAAGGCTTCAAAAATGCGGCCAATTGGGGTTGCTCAACGTTCACAATGGCACACTACACACACGTCTAGTATTTCGCCGACATTGAGATTCCACGCCTGCAACTGAAATCGAATCCGCGGGTTAAGGCTCCACAGCCGAGCATTGTAACCACTGTGCCACTGAGGCTGACGATGAGAGGCATTCAGGATGGCTTAGTACTACCATTTATTCAAAACGTGCACGACATGAAAACAGATGCGTCTTATCATCCCTTGCAGAAAACAGAGGCTCACTCGCTTGCAACGCGGCTATTGCGGAAGCCTTGTTAACATCACTTGCTTAAGAAGTGTTCGTTTTACAGGCACTCTTCACACACCTTTCCGCGGAGCGGTATGGGGAAATGGGGTTTCTATATAAGCACATGCTCAACTGCCACGGCTAAAACAAGTTTTGCTCATAGTAACTGGCAATCACTGGTACACAAAAATTCAGCAGCATTATTGTAAGTGCACATGGTGCGTCGTCTCCGCTGAAATGCCACTGACTTACTCAAGCAAATTCACTTTCATAGCACGGAAGACAAACGTCAATAATTGGGGTCATTGTTACTATTCTGTGTGTGTCCGCTTTCAAACTACCATTTGCGCTCCTCTTAGGCAGCGCAAACGTTGGAATGTGTGCCGGCAGATGCGTGGCCTGTATATAACACTACACTGAGCTTGATGATCAAGAATCGAGGTGTTACTGGGACCTCGGCCTCCTCTCTTGCTGTGTAAAAAAAATGGAGCTATAAATGATTAAATGTGTTGAACTGCAAGTAGTAGGGGTAGAACACACGAAGGCATCAAAATGAAAAAGATACCGTGAAAAATAATAGTGACCGGACGGGTACGATAAAACTGAGCTCACAAGAGGAAAGATGATGATGATGATGATGATGATGATGATGATGTCACGATAACTTCTTTGTCGTTAGGTCATCAGTCGCTGACGTCATATTTATCAGCAAAAATTTGGATGTCCAAAAAAATCCTAAAAAGTAATGGGGCCATAGAACTTCGTGTTTAGGAGTTGAACGCAATAGCGAGATCCCGTTCGTTGTGCGTACTTCAAACCCTTAGTGCATCAAACCATTTACAATTTTCTATGCACCCACTACGTGGCCCTAAGGGAACAGGTGCAGTAGCGTGCGTGCCTTATGTAGTTGGGTACCGGCTTTCAACCCCCTTGCCACTATGACAGTCACAAATTCTGACGCCCATATGCAATAGACGCTTGACCACGCATTACTACTGCAATATTTCATGTTGCATTGTGAAGCATGTATACAGGACGCGTGTGTTTGTGAAGCATGGAGGCTACTTTCACTGCATTTATAAGCAGAGAAAGTTATTTTCGCTGTTTTCACAAGCAGAAGCGTGGCTGTGTGGTAGAATATCCGCTTGCCACGGAAACGACTCAATCCACGCACAAGCCCCAACAACCCTGGTTCAGTCCCTAACTCGCTTCAAAGTTTTTTGTCATTTATCTATTTCATTTGCATCGTTCTTGTTTTTACGGTCACGCATAGGATGATGTTTTTCGCACACAACCAACGACGTCGACACCGACAATGCAATTTCTGGGGAACGAGATCTTTATGCTGTCACATTAAAAAAAAGGTGGACATCTTTCATGTTGTGGCGATCACAGCGCACAAAAATACTCAGCCTCCGTCTCGCCACTGGTCAGCCGGGCGTGACACGGCTACTTCCTGCAGAACCCTTCCGATAAGGGACAGCGCCACCACAGTTTAACCGGGGGCTTACGTCACCACTGTTGCTGTATAACTCAAGCTGCCATGTTCGGATTCCTCCTTTGTTCCTCTAATAATTCGAACACAGCGTCGGTATGCTCACACTGCTGCTGCTGCCACGTTAAGAAACAGTCGGTATGTTTTACGTTGAAATGTGTATTTCTATCTACACGGCATCCGTCATCTGGTGACCCGAAATTGGAAAGCAACGTAACGCCATGGCTGAGCAAGACGTCCTACAACGACGGTTTGTACTACTACAGAGGCAGCTATGCACCGAGCGCGAGCTTATCCAAAAACAAGTGCAACAAGTTCAGGAACGGCCACACCAACGCAAATATTCTGTGCAGCAGTACCTTGGCGAAGACTTCTAAACTGTGCCCATGCTTGCCGGCTTTGATCAAGACGTCAAAACCCTTCCAACTGGCATCTGTAGAGTCTCTATCAAGTTTCCACCCTTCTGGATGGACTCGGCCGAAGTATGGTTCACACATATCGAGGCCTATTTTCCCTGGCGCGCATAACGCACACAGCAGCAAGCACAGAACCGGGTTAACTGGCGGAACATGGGAGAGGCCTTTGTCCTGCAGTGGACGTAGTCAGGCTTGTGATGATGATGATGATGATGATGATGACGCATCACACAAAACAGAACACGCTACGACTATGTCATTGCCTACCTCGACGCCCACTGCGCCAATGAGGTCCGGGACGTCCTCACAATCCCACCAACGACCAACCCTTACGAACACCTCAGCAGTGAGCTTATACGCCAACTGTCACTCTCGGATGACTGGAAGGTGCGACAACTTCAATCAGTAGAACTTGCTGAGCGCAGGTCTTCGCAGTAAATTTCTTCGCCACATGCGTGCTCTCCCCGGCAAAATGGCAGACGAAGATTCGTTTCTCCAAGCTTTTTTTCTGCAACGACTTCTATCATACGTCCAGACCTTTCTGCATGCACAAATAACGCTACCTCTCAGTCAGCTTGCCGAGATCGATGATCGGGAAAACAAAGCCGCCCTCTGCCCCACCACGCTCCTCAGCTATCCCGTGCCAGACGTTCCCTTGGGACTCAGTACGGACGCATCTAGCTTTGCCATCGCTGCCGCCCTTGTGCAACGCGTGAACGATATCTGGCATCTCCTGTCCTTCTCAAAAAAAAACTCGCAACTCCGAAATGACACATTCAGCCGCCAGTTCCACTGACAAAACCACGGCCACCACACCGACAAATTCGCCAGCCTACTACAGAGGATTTCTGGGGATATACGAAGCAGTGCAACACTTTCGCCATATTCTTGAAGCACAGAACTGCACCATTTATACCGACCAGAAATCTGTTACCTATGGCTTCTATCAACATCGCGACAAACTCTCGCATGTTCAGCAGAACCAACTCTTGTTCATCGGACAGTTCACCACTGACGTCCAACATGTCAGCGTCAAAAATAACGTGATCGCCCACGTGCTGTTACGTGTAGCCATCATCAGCTCGGTGCAGATAACAGTGGATGTCCTCGCCGAGGCCATTACCATGAACGTGGAACTAAAAAATCTCCTTAAGGGCACATCCTCACTACAGCTACGAGAAGTCTTCATTCCAGGGTCGACAACCTCAATCTGCTGCGACACGTCGACAGGACCAAGCAGGCCCTATGTGCCACTGCCTCATCGTCGTGGTTATTCCAACCATCTCATCAACCTCCACCATCCCGGCCTTCGCCCCTGTATGTGTCTCGTAGCTGACCGCTATGTCTGGCCTTCCATGCAGCGGGATTGTCGCACGTGAGGGCTCTCCTACATTCCCTGCCAACTCGCTAAAATCACCAGGTATGCCACGCCCGCACTCGGGAAATTCTCTCATCTATCTGGTCGGGTCAAGCACATCCACCTCGACATCATAGAAACCTTTCCTCGGGCTGGGCCGTACCATTACTGCCTTGCCATCGTTGACTGGTACACTCGATGGCTCGAGGCATGGGCCCTCGAGGAAATTGCTGCAGAAGACGTCGCCCTCGGCCTTTCTTACCACTGGATTGCTTGTTTCGGCGCCACCTCTCCTTGCTGTGTAACCACCGACCAAGGACAACAGTTCGAGATGCACTGATTCAGGCTTCTGGGACTGACTATCTGTTTTGAATGCTTGAGGCCCACAAGTTACCATCCATGCGCCAACAAAATGATCGAGCGTTTCCACCGACAGTTTAAGGCAGCATTATGTGCCACCCGGACTGAACCTGGCTCGAGGCCATCCCAGCTGTCATCCCCGGTCTTCGCGCCATCTCAAGCTGGACATGGACATGCACGCTACGCCCTCTGAGATCACCTACAGGGAACCACTCCGTCTTCCAGGTGAATTTGTCACCGCTCTGCGATCCAGCACTATGACGTCAGACTCCACCGACTTCGTCGCTCAGCTCCGACGCACCATCGCCACCTTACGACCACCACCTACAGCTACCACAGTAAACCTACACCTTTTGTGTTCTTGCACTCATGCTTTCCTTTGTGACGACACCGTCCACTGGCCTTTCTAGCCACTCTACAGTGAACCCTACCTATAGTCGTCCATCGCGACGACAGAAATTTCACTGTGCGCCTGAATGGAAACGACGTGCGCGTCTCGATTGACCGACTAAAGCTCGCATACATAGCTGCATACACACCGGGCAGTGCCATTCCTTCCACAGGCATCCTTCCACAGCCACCAACGACACAGCCCGCTCCTTTCACGACAGCTCGCAAATTTCTACAGACCGTGAGGGCTCCGCACTCCGCGGGTGCGGCGATGTGCTGCCCACTACACACAAACCTCAGCAGCGTCCATCTCGTTGCCGATAAGAGACATGCTTCCGATAAGAGACAGTGCCACCACAGTTTAATCGGTGCCTTACGTTACCACTGCTGGATATATAATGATGATTGATATGTGGGGTTTAACGTCTTATGAGAGACGCCGTAGTGGAGGGCTCCGGAAATTTCGACCACCTGGGGTTATTTAACGTGCACCCAAATCTGAGCACACGGGCCTACAACATTTCCGCCTGCATCAGAAATGCAGCTGCTGCAGCGGCGATTCGATTCCGTGAACTTCGGATCAGCAGCCGAGTACCTTAGCCACTACACACCCACGGCAGGGCTGCTGGCTCTATATTCCAAGCTGCCATGCTCGGTTTCTTCTTTTCTTTCTCTAACAATTCAAACGCAGCATCAGCATGCTTGTCCCGCTGCTGCTACCATGGTAATAAACAGTGGTTGTTTTATTTATGCTTTTTGTTGGGCTAGTTAGTATATGCTTACTGAAATACAAAAAGACGCGTACCATCGAGAATAGTAGTTTTTTAGCTCCTTTTTTTCTCGGTGGTACGCGGCTTTTTTATATTTCAGGAAGTTATGTTTCATGTTGGCATGCGTCCTTCTGTTGACATGGCATCGCAGAATGTGAGTGGAGCTGGCTGTTTTTCTGTCGGTATTTCCTCCTGGATGTTGATCGGGCTGTCACTGACTGAAATTGGCGGTTTGAGAATCCCATGACACAGAGCGTTCGGTTGACAAGAGACGCTGGCCCTTTCCTGGCATAGAAACTTTTTGTCACTTCGTCGTCAATTTACGGTTGTTAACAATTGTCCTTCTTTCATCACTGAGGTCACGTCTGTGGTACCACAGAGCAGTGTTCTGGGGTCTTTACTTTTTCCAATATTTAATAATGGTTTACCCTCACGCATTTCCTCCAGCATATGACAATGCACCGACGATTGCGTTGTTCACTGAGCAATAACTTCCACTAACGATCACAATACTTACAACATGACGTTCACACCATTACCGACTGGTGATCCAAATGGAAAATGTCTCTGAACCCTTCTGAATGTAAAAGTATAATGTTCTCGCGCAAGCACGCTAGTCCATACAACTTTAATATTATAACCTTGTCATCTACCACAAACTACAAGTACCTTAGTTTAGTTAGTCACTACTAACTAAAAAAAGAATGGTTAGTCACTACTAACCTTTCTTGGCCTTTGCACATTACCAATATTTGCACTACTGCATCAAAAAAAACTGGGCTTTTTGAGGCGCAACTCGCGAAATTCAACAACTGACATTCGTAAGTTAGCTCACCTTACATTTGCACGTCCTCAACTAGACTTTGCATGTGCTACATTCGCCGTACCAAGAACATCTAATAACGATGCTTGAACGCATACAGAATAGGGCTGCTAGGTATGTCACTCGAAATTTTCATCTTTGTCCAGGATAACACAAATTCAGCGCAATGTTTTCATACAGCACCTAGATATCAGTCGCAACCTTGTTTGCTTTGCCTGCTTCACAAGTATGCTCATTACGATAAGCAGTGCATATTAATCCCTCAAAACACCCACTAGGACATCCTCAATATGGCATAATATTCCTAGTTTTAAGCGTATTTTGGGTAAAACTACTGTTTTCAATTTATCAGCGTTACCTCGTGTCATAACTTACTGGAATACTCTTCTTAAAAATAGTTTCGATAAGACATCATAAAATATTTTGTGAACGTCTGAACGCACTTTTTACCTAATCTGTCTTGACTAATTTTGATATCCTGCTTGTTCACCATGTTTTACTCTTCTGCTTACTCAACGTGTTCTTTTTCACTGTACCGTTGCTTCAATTGTAGTTTCGAGTGGTTTCTGTTGCATTTTAGCTGTTGTTGTATCAATGCCCTCCTTACTCAATGCCCGAGAGGGCCTGTAAGGTTTTTTACAAATAAGTAAACAAATAAAAATGTTGGAAAGTGGAAAGGTTCCAGCTACAATCAACCAACAGACTTCAAATAAATACGTGTAACACCTATGTATTCGCCGAACGCTAAGCACGCTTCATTTGACATAATCTAAGGTGTCCCACCAGCTACATCTCGTAACACCAGGAATTATAGATGTTAAGCATCTTATGAGCTCATTCGATCTGGCGGTGTCCACGCTCCATTGCGCATGCGCGTCCGCTCCCCTCTGTCCTTTCTTACGGTCAGCCCTCTCTCACCTAGCAACGCCAACGCAGGCAGCGTCTGCTAGCCTACTACGCTCATTCCCCTTTCTCTCGTCTAGGCATCCCTCCCCGTGGTGTTTGCACCCCTATTGCACACGCGCTTCCTATCTCTCTCTCTCCTCTCCTTCTCCCCTGTGTCTCGCCTCACAACACCGACGCAGGCAACGTCTGCTAGCGAGCTTTTTCATTGAAAAATCCGACCGCTCGCGCTGCAAAACCATTCCCCGCCCACCCCGTACACTACATAGGTACTGGAACTTGGCTTCCAACGTAATGCCACTGGAAGATTTCTCCTGTGCGTTATTCAACAAAAAAATTCGGAGCGTAAGCGTTGAACAAATGCTTATTGCGGGTTTCTGTGTCCAATCAGTCTTCTGCCTCTCAATGCCCATTAGCAGGGATTGGCATGTTTCAGTAGAAAACACAGGTCCATCAATGCGTTCTTTGTGCCACCTCATGTTTCTCTCTTGCGAAACGCTGTGATGAGCATCACCGTCAACGCCTCCATCAGTGTCAGCGTTATCGACTGCTGCTTCTTATCTACGCATGGTTCCTTTTAGCGGGAAATGGTGTAACGTTTCGACTTGAGCGAGTGCCCATCAGAACCAAAGTTGGTCTACGTGAACAACGCCATATTTGGCATAAAAGTAAATCTTGTACGGGCACAGCTACCATCAATGCAAATGAATGCCCGAACCTAGTGTTACAGCGGATCTGTTACGGGCTACGTACACCGAATGTCACATTAAAAAAAATGTTATCATCACGAAGCGGTGCAATTTTTTCATCCTATTTCTCAACTTCGTCCTCTTTTTGCACTTCTTTGTTGCTCCCAGAACACATCCACTGATTTTTTTCTGCGTGTCATGCAATATTTCTCACAGACGCAAAATTTCTGGCAGAAAATATTTTTTCATTCGACGCGATATTTAAACCCGTGCACCCACGTTACGAAGCCGAGCATCGTAAACACTCAGTTATTCAGCACGTGAGCAGAGCCTTGTAGTATTTAATATAGGGAGGGGGAGGAACAAATAAATGGGGGAGAGATGGAGATTTGTGAAGGGAGGAAATGGGAAAAGAAGGGAGAGAGAGTAAGCTATTGCACAGAAAGAAAGAGAGAGATATATACAGAGAGAAAGGGAAGTAAAAGAAACAAATAATCAAAAAGAGAAAGCGAGAGATAGAAAGAGAACAAAGACAAAGAAAGGTAGAAGGAGGGATATGAACAGAAATTAGATAGAGAAAAAAACAGCACCAAAAAGAAAAAAAGAACAATCAAAGCCATGCACATTATAGTATGGCAATGGGGGGAAAGGGCAGTTGAGAGGGTAAAAGCCAAGCCAAGTCAGGACCAGCTAGGTGGCTACCAGTTTGCAAACTGATATGGAGATGTTCTAACTCTCTTCTCTTGAAGCTGAATATACTGCTTATTGAGGCTGGGTGTAAGGTCCAATTTACTCACTGATCTTGGCTGCGACCTCAATCCTCCCCAGAGGGACGATATATATTATCACTACCACTGTTCTTAGAAGCTCTTACCTCGAATAAATTCAATGCTGTAAGATTCCAGCTTTAATACAGCATCAACCAGACCATTTATTGATGCGTTCCATTGAAACTTACAATATAAAGCGTTTATACATGCTATTCGTGACAAATTTAGCTAGAACAGCAGCAAGCATTCACAATGTGGTAATGCTCGCCATCCAGTTATCATCACGTACAGGCGCACATATGCGCAGTGCTGTCAGACCAGATGCGCACTTGTGTAAATGGCAGCGACTGGACGACGTTCACTATAGCTTTGCGAATTTTTTCCAACTGTTCGGATTTAATTCGACACTGATAGTACAAACACATATGCATACGTGCGGTAACTGTCGCGGTAGCTTAGAAATCAACGTGCAGGGATACTAAGCTAAAGAAACAGGCTTCAATTTCCGGCCACGGCTTCTGTAATCTGTTAATGATGAAACGCAAGGACCCCAGTGTGCTTAGATTTAGTAGTACGTTAAGGAGCTTTGTGTATCAAATGTAACCCGAAGTACCCGACTAACAGGGGTACCTCATAATAATATCGTGGTTTTGACATGTTAGATCACACGTAGTAATATGACATAGGCAGGTTACCACAGCCGTCGAGCACCAAGATGTTAAACAAAAAGAACTATGCAAAGCGAAGGTAACTCCAGAAGTTTCATTGTTAAGTATAATAGTTTTTCTATTTACTGTAAATGTTGCAAGTCAAAGCAATATTCTTCTCATTATTAAGAAAAGCCCACCATATAATAACACGTCTCCGACTGAACTGATAATGAAAAGACCTTCACTACACCTCGATTCGCATCAAAGAGTAGTGCCCTAAAGCAGGAGAAGTGTAAAGGCAGAATGAAGAAATGGGGAAGAAATAAAGAGACAAAAAGGTGATAGAGCGTGTGCTTCACCACAAACGCAATGACCGAAGTGATGGGTCGCTTTGGTCTTGGCATGATGCGTGCTGTGACGGCTGTAGTTGCAGCATTGATGAAGTGCGCAGATAGTCCCCTCTTTTTACGCAACACCTATCATTTCGCAAGCGAGTTGACAGGACGTGGTTAAAACCATGGTCAAACCATAAAGAAATCTACTATATAATGAGTGGCCACTTGAGCCTTTTCCCGGCGGAAAAAAAAGGGTCTGACCAACCGCTAGATGGCGTACCCATGCTCACTTCTACTCCTTCTTCAAGACATGTGATAGCCACCCCAAGAGGACATTGAAAACCCAAGTTTGGCATCAAATTTTCGCAAAGAAGGATTTTTAATGATTTGTGCATTTTCTTGTATCCACTCTACTTCATATCCCACTGAGGACGTCCTTTGCCTTACCACAAAATTCAGTAAAGTCTGACTAGAATCTGTTGTCTTTCTGCATTTGTTTTGCACAAAGGGTGCACATTCATGTGGTTTAGATGTACAGCGCATGTATTCCTCTTCCAGAAGCATGGGTGTGTAGCCTAGTGGCAAAGACACTCGCTTTTATGAGGGTACGGGTTGAAATACTGGCACCGGAAAAAAAATTTGTTATTTTTAGTCATGTTTAAGACATCATTGGGTCTGACCAGCCACTCGTGGCGTGGAAAGCAGTGAAGTAGCTCGGCCACAGGGCCCTGAGCGAGTATCCACTCTTTATGTAAGTATGTTTCTCTATGGTGAACCGAGATAGGTCATGAAACTTGGAGCGGAAAGTGTCGAAAACTTACTGCCACATGCATCAACGCCCGCCAACGTTTGAAGCGTGACTAGGTGAAGCACAGAAAAATGAGCAGCCTCACTAAAATGTTTTTTTTTCAAGGAGTCTTAATTTGTTATATATCAAAGTTAACTGTAATTTTATTCTAAGATTTATCTTACAGCTGGCTAAATGAATGGTTGCTTCATTTTTTGATTGAGTGGAATAATTAGGGGGCGTATTCAGGCGATCAACTGCCAGGGCTTGAGTCCATAGTTCAGCGCATAGCCGGGCCAACGAGGCACCGCTCGCCTCTGCGTGATAGTTTCGTGCGTATATTTACGTAGCTTGTTTATTTCCTTATATGCTGTTTACTGGCGTGGTCTTTCAGAGCTGAACTAGCCCACAGAATATGTAGATAGCCGCTCTAGTGACTGCCGACTGACTTCGCTGGCGCAAGGCCAGCATGCCCACACCTTTGGTGACGGTGAATGCGACACGCTAAGCGACGAGACGCTGTACTCTACGGTTGCCGAAGCAATATTCTCAAGGCTTGTCTCGCTGCAGTGCTTTTACACGATTGGGCTACGTGAGTTTTAGAAGTATTATGCTATTGTGCTCGAGAAGCATTGTGCCACAATTTCACGTGTAAATTTTTGATGTATATAGCAAGTACAATATTTGGCTAGTAAAACAGCCTTGCTTTCTGAAACTTTCCTGTTGGTCTTCATTTTCTCTCGCACAGGCAATTAGTGTGTCATAAGGTGCCCTAAAATTGCGAATTTATAACGGCACGCATAAGGTCAGCAATTAAAAACAACATTCAGCTTAGCGTCATGCAGGGCAAATGCACGACGTTGCTACCGCTTCCAGTTGGGACGTGATACTTTCTTTTTTATTTGTGTTTGTTGTTAATTGCCCCCCCCCCCTTCCTACGTAAACGGCATTGGTAACCGCGAGTCGCCAATAACTGGGTTCTTGAGCTTGTATGGAGCTGACTCTGCCACTTTACATATACCTCGGTGAAAACTGCATTCCGGGTGCATTATAAATGCTATCGGCAGCCCGCGAGAAGCAGATCATGAGTGAGGCGCAAAATTAAGTGGATGTTATCATTATTGAAATGAAACACGTGTGGGCTCTCGCTTCATTTATTATCAAAATATGCAATAGTGCCTCTGGCGGCACGCAGCGGGCTAAACGGTTGCTCACAGTAAGTTTATTTCAGGGCACTGCTTTCTTATGTGGATGAAAAAAAAAATAATAATAATATCAAATAATAATAGTAACATATACTTATTAGTGGTCGTGTTGCGTAATAGAACGATGATAAGATGACGAGAGGCGCTTAGACCACCTGGTACTCTTTAAGGGGCACTGACGACGCAACGCACCACACTATACTGTGGGTTGAATTTTTTCCTCTTCATGGGCTTCCTGTATTAGTCGAAAAAGATTATCACGCAATTAGTAAGTTGCTTAAAATAGCGTACTTAGATATCCTTTAGTCTTGCATATAGTTTTCTGGTTGTGACATTGATAACAAAAACGAAATATGTCAAGTCACAATATCAATATGACCTCTACATGATAAGCTATTACTGATCAAATGTCATTAACTAAAAGTACTGACTGCTTCCCTGTTCTACTGGGAAAAACCACTTGAGGCGCAGTGTCCGAGTAGTGGCCTAGACTGGTTTTTTTTTAGTTTATGCACAAGTGACCAAGAAAGAGAAAGACACATTGTGCCACGACCGGCTGAAGGAAAGGCACGAAGTCACGTGCGTCCAACTAGCTGCCGTGAGAGTTACTTTCACTAGATTACATTCATATAGTGTTTTTAAAGCAGTTTCAAGCAATAGAGTAGCTCTGTGGTAAAACAAGTCTTTGCAACGCGGGCACCTTGAGTGCGATTATCATTCAAACCAAAAATTTTTAATAATGATTTCATTTGCATATTTCTCGACTTCTGTCACTCCTCTACAAGATAATTTTTGCTCACAACCAATGATACCGAAACCATAATTTCTGCGAAACAAGCTCTTAACCGTTCTTCCGTTAGAAAAGTGAACCTGGCATACACATGACACATTACAAACAGAGAAAACAGGGGGGCATTTAGAGGATCGTTTACTTGGAGAGATGATAAAAAATAAAAACTAACATTGTCTGTTAATGAGCATTGATTGTATGCTAGTTATCAATAGCTTTACTGACACATGCCCCGTCGCAGTGGTCTAGTGGCTAAGGCTCTCGGCTGCTGATTCGCAGGTCGCGAGATCGAATCGCGGCTGCGGCGGCGGCAATTTTCATGGAGGCGAAAATGCTGGAGGCTTGTGTGCTCAGATTTGGGTGCACGTTAAAGAACCCCAGGTGGTCGAAATTAGTGGAGCCCTACACGACGGTGTCTCTCATAATCATATGCTGGTTTCGAGATATTGAACTTCATATATACCTGTTTACTTATGGAGGACAGAGATAGCCACGTATTTACGTCTGAACCTATTTTACATAAATATTTCTTACATATAATTCATTATTGCATATTCACCAGTATTTCACCCGTAATCGGTCTTGTGATTATTATTGCCCTTTTATTATATGCGCAAAATTCCTAATCTAATCTGCCCACCTTACTTTCTCTCTTTCCTTCACACTCTTGCCTTCTCATGGAATCCAGTTAGTTAGGCTCATTGACCAGTGGTTATCCATGCCTACGCGCTACGTGCCTGGCCCACGTCTATTTCTTCTTGATTTCCACTATGATATCCTTAATACCTGTAGAAATCTACAGTGGATCAACTGCTACCATAGCGCTTCATAAAGAAAGCAACAGAATACCAATCAAGAAGGGTGTAAGGCAGGTGGACGCAATCTCCCCAACGCTATTTACCGCGTGCTTACAGGAAGTTTTCAAGATTTGGGCGCACGTTAAAGAACCCCAGGTGGTCAAAATTTCCGGAGCCCTCCACTACGGCGTCTCTCATAATCATATAGTGGTTTTGGGACGTTAAACCCCACAAATCAATCAGGAAGTTTTCAGAAGCCTAGAATGGGAACAGTTAGGGATAAGAGTTAATGGAGAGTACCTTAGTAACCTGCGCTTCGCCGATGACATTGCATTGCTGAGTAACTCAGGGGACGAATTGCAACTCATGATTACGGAGTTAGACAAGGAGAGCAGAAAGGTGGGTCTTAAAATGAATCTGAAGAAAACGAAAGTAATGTACTACAACCTCGGAAAAGAGCAGCGCTTCGAGATAGGTAATAGTGCACTTCAAGTTGTAAAACACTATGTCTACTTAGGGCAGGTAATAACCGAGGAGCCGAACCACGAGATTGAAGTGACTAGAAGATTAAGAATGGGATGGAGCACATTTGGCAAGCACTCTCAAATTATGCCAGGTAGATTGCCACTATCCCTCAAGAGGAAAGTAAATAATATCTGTATCTTGCCGGTACTTAGCTACGGAGCAGAAACCTGGAGACTTACAAAGAGGGTTCAGCTTAAATTGAGGACGACGCAGCGAGCAATGGAAAAACAATGGTAGGTGTAACCTTAAGAGACAAGAAGAGAGCAGAGTGGGTTAGGGAACAAACGGGGGTTAGGGATATCATAGCTGAAATCAAGAAGAAGAAATAGACATGGGCCGGGCATGTAGCGCGTAGACAGGATAACCGCTGGTCGTTAAAAGTAACTAACTGGATTCCCAGAGAAGGCAAGTGAGTTAGGGGGAGACAGAAGGTTAGGTGGGCAGATGAGATTAAGAAGTTTGCGGGTATAAATTGGCAGCAGCAAGCACAGGACCGGGTTAACTGGCAAAACATGGGAGAGGCCTTTGTACTGCAGTGGACGTAGTCAGGCTGATGATGATGATGTTGATGATACTTAACCCCGGTTTGTTCCCTGACCCACTCTCT